>NC_056744.1:789344679-789582179 GCF_019279795.1 Protopterus annectens
AATGTATAGTATAAGCACACATAAACTGTGTAACACCTTGGAGAGCCCACTGGACCAGTACTGTCTGGTGAAGTAACACAGCAGAGTCAAATATAAGACAAATTGACCCTTTGCATTGTTAGGCAAACTGTTGTAACCTTATTACAGTGGATTTCACACCTGTGTAACTGCAAAAAAGCTAACTTAAAAACATATTCATAGTTAAAATATTTGCACTGAACTTAGACTTCATGCTACCCTATTTATTCTCAGCTAAATAATAAACACACTGTCAACATTAGGGAAATTAAGGATCACATTCCCACAAACCAGCTCATGTGATGATGCTCCTGTTTACAACAATGAATTTCTTTCCTTTAAATCATAACTACTCTGTTTCATAGATAAGAGTTACTAGGCTTGCAGTCCAGGGGGCCATTCAGGAGTCTAGCTCAAACTGCCATTTGCCCCAAGTACTGTCTTATTAAGTAACTTACTCAAGGAAAGGGCACAAATATGAGCCAAATTCAGAGATGTTCTGCAAATACTGGGGACAAATATATCTCACAGTTCGTATGGAGGATTAAGTGTCTTGCCTCCAATAGCCATGGTACAGGCTTTGAGTCTGAGTAGGTCACTTAATTAAACAGTTTTGTACATGCTTTCCTGTAGGTTTTTCAACTTCTGTTCCTGATGGTTAGAAAGAAATTCCACCTTGCACAAAAAAGAAAAAGAAAAGAAATTCCATCTCTTCCTGCTGCATAACAACAACAAAAATATCTTCTCTCCCTTATGTTCTTCATGTGCTATTCTGGCTACTGCAAAAGAAGTTCCATCCAGCACCCCCCTCCAAAAAAAAAAAAAACTGAAAAGGAATTCTCTCTCCTCCTGCTGCATAACAATAAAACAACTCTTCTGGTCTGCTGTGAGATTAAATCTTGCACTGTTCCTGGACAATCTCCTCATTTGCAGTGCATGAGTGTAAAGCAGTAAGTATCAGCAGTATTAGTTTAGGTTGGAAACTGAGGGACAGAAGGAAGTGCAAAAGTGCTTTTCTTCTTTTTTTAATATTGTAGGAAACCTTTTCCCCCTAATTAATGTTATATGACTGGGCCCCCTAAGAAGAATTGGGCCCTAGACAGCTGCCTAGTCACCTAGCTCTGGATCCGGTTCTGATAGGATTCTCCATTGGAAATATTTTTGTTATTAACTGTAGACTATGATGCAGAGGGGGCACACGTTTTGGTTTTAATTGATATGATGGAGCCTACCACAATCTCTACAGACTGAATGCACCTGTTCTCACTTGCTCAGTAGCTCATACTGCTGGCTGAGAGAGCATACCTATTTTAGTCTGGCTTTGTTCACAAGGTATATCTTACATCAGTTCTTGTGCTCTATTCTTGAGAGTGCATGTGTCCTTTTTAGAGTTTGAGAGACCTACCTGCCTCTGCATCACTGATGAGCAGGCTACTGTAGAACAACTACTAATAATAATTGTGGATGATGTTGAAGGAACTGTAGTAGTCACCAAGTCCATCATAAAACCATGAGCTATGCTTCCACTGAAGTCACTAGCCTGAGAAGAGGACTTGCAGGCATATATTGAAGCATTCAAACAGATCACCAGCCAGGAGAGGTGGGACTGAGACAACTGGGTTGCATTCTTTTGGCACAATTAGTGATGAATCCCCTTTATGTTTTTGTGGTATGAAAGTACTCTAGCAGGGAATGTAAATCACTTGCATAATCTCTATTAACTATAGACCTCTAACTTTACCATTCTCTGCTAGGACCATTATAAAGCTCCTCCATTAACTTACACTTACAAGTAACCTAGTATACAACCATACCTGACCTCTACACTCCCCTTCCATTCAATAAGCCTCAACCCCAGCACAATCATTAGCCATAAAACTATTTTTATAATCCTTTCCTACACATATCACACTACACTAATACACTTGCATCACCATTCTGACTCACAACATCACACATTACTATGTTGCATATGCCCTTACTGTTTATACTACCACTCACAACTCATCCACAACATACACCTCTTGCTCAAAACCATCCTAACCCCCATCTCTCTCACCTTACCCCTAACAAAATCCCTTATGCATTACTTCTAAAATAGCACACATCTTTCTGACAACTAAAGAATCCCTAAATACATGAATATCTGGTTCACTGTACAACAGAATCCTGTTAAAGATGTTTAAATCTGCACTGCCTAAACCTCAGTTTTCAAAACCTCTCAACAAATTTACCCCTACAATTTCCATTCTCTTGCTAAAAAATTACACTGAACTGAATCCTGGACCCACCTCCATGAGCAATCTTGTCTGGCAATCTCCTAAACACAGAATTAATGATGCCCTCTTCGAGGCAAAAAGTATCAAAAATAAATCTGACCAAGTGAGTGTATTTTTGTCCTGCCACAAACTGGAAACAGTAGCAGTTACTGAATCACAGCTAAAAATAAATCAGGAAACTCCTGACATGACACTAGACCTGGTCCTAAGCCTGGATGGGTGCGCATATACTTTACAAATATAACCTTATCCCTGCAAGAATAAAATATGCCAAGTCTTCTACAGGCATTCATTGAACTGGAAACTCTTAGCATTTCCCTCTAACTAGAATCCAGCCCCACTACAAGCTGCCATATACCTACTACCACCCATCTCTCTTTCTCAATTCAAATCAATCATAAATTACATTTTCTCAGTCATTATCATCATCATCAATCTCCTTTTTCCAGTCTTCTACATGGGATAAGGGTGTCACATGATCTGTCACCATCTCTTTTGATTCAGTGTTACTCTCCTATTATATTCAAGTCATGCCTGACTGTCAAAGATCTTCTCTCATGTAATCCAGCTCTTTGCTGGATATCCTCATTTTCTCTTGACTTCTTCCAGTCTCGCTCAAATCTTCTTCACCAAATCATCATCTGCTTTCCCACACATGTACCTGAAGTACATATTCTGTTCTCTTTGACATCTGCACTTGGAGTCACTTTGGCTTCTACTCTGATGTCAAACCAGAACCGAAAGAGCTTGTACCAGTATAAATAAAACAAAAAAATACTGAAAAATAGTGGCCCAAAGGAATGAAGCAGTAATCACCACTAATAAAACAAAAACTTCAAATGAGCGTACTGGTCACATCATTATTCTATTCACCTTACTTTTCAGCTTCTTTGGCAGTCTTCTGTCACACTAGTCCTGACACTCTGTACCATTTGTCTGTAGCTCCACTGATTCTAGATTCAACTTTCTCATTCAGACTTCCCTTCTCTGCAACCAGCCCTCCAAGATACTTGACGTTTTTAACCTGTTCCACTATCGTCCCTTCAGACTCAGTTTTCAGCTTTTTCCAATTTCCCCCATTTGCTGTCATGACAATTGTCTTTTCTATACTCAGTTTCATTACATGTCCTTTCCATTTTACATTTAATTTCAACTTTATTTGCTGAAGTTCCTGTTCAGAGCCTGCTTGTAATTCCACATCATCTGCATACTGCAGCTTTGCTGGTCTCTTCCCTCTGACTTATTTGCTAATGTAGTCCTTCACCATTATGAAGAACAGTGTGCTCAGATGTGAGCTCTGATGTGGCCCTGTCCCGCTGTGAACTCCTCTGTGTGTCTGAACATTGCTCATACTTGTGCTATTGAGTTCTTGCAATAACTTGCACTTTTTCTGCTAGTCTTTCTGGGATTTCATACCATTCCAGAACTGTCTGGACCAGCTGTTTTGGAATCTTGTCATATGCTTTCTCCAAGTCTAGGAATACCTGGTTGAACTTTCTCCTCATTTGTAGCATCTTTTTCATCTTCTGTCTCACTGTGACCATCAATGGTGCTGCATTCTGACCTGAATCCAAGCTGCTCTTCTCCCATTTCATTTTCTACAGTTCTTGGTATTTGTTTATCAATTACCCTCTGCAGCACTTGTATAGGTTTATAGGTTCATACGACATTACAAGGCTAACAGTCCAGGAACCCTTATAAGCTTAGCCAGTATAATCTGATGTAACCCAATGTATGGCTTCTAGGGGCAAGAAGATGGGTATAGATTGACCCAGTCAATAAGGGAGATAGGTGCTACCCCAGGTGTGAATTTGTGATTCCCCAAAATGTGTTATAAAAGGGTCAGGGAAGGGCTCTGCTTAACATGTATGTGAAACCTGTTCCAAACAAGGGGTACTCTCTGAGACACATATCATTGTCTCCAGCATGGTTTGTTTGAGCCGCTGACTAGGCTTAGATTCTTAGATCAGGGGACCCTCATGCTGTTTGTCTTGCAGCTTCATCAGGGCTGGATTTGTAAGTGCCTTGATGGTTAGGCATAGATTATCCCTTAATAATTGGTAAGAGACAGAATAAAGGGAAAGAGCTTTTAGTCTATCCACATATGACATGTTAACACCCACATATGATATGTTAACTCCCTGTATTTTCTTTGTAAAGAACCTCTGAGATTGCTCCATCTGTTGTAAGTGCCTGATCAAGTACATGCCAAATAGAGCATTGTACTCAATTATTAGTCTAATGAGGGCTGAGTACAGTGGGGCGATAACTTCCTTGGATCTGAATACCATACCTTTACTTATAACCTATGCCACATAGAATGACTGTCTCACCACTGTGAACACATGGTAGTCAAAGTTCAGGCTGCTATGTATCTGTGTACCCTGGATCTCCCACCTCTTGAGTCTACTGTTAGTGGTGTGCTATTAATGTTGTAATTTGCAGGGATCTTTGTCTTCCCAAAGTGCAAAATAATGCATTTTTTGCCATGCCACTGGTACCAATCATTTGTCTGATTTAGACCCTCCTGAAGGATACCTACATCACTGGGGGATTTGGTGATTCCTCTCAACTTGCAGTCATCAGCAAACTATGTCATCCATCAGAGACCTTCCACATTAGCCTTGACTAAAGAGTGCCATATTCAGAGAAGGAGTGGTCCCAGTTCCAATCCCTGTGCACACCACTAGTAACTGGCCTCTTGCTCGATCTAGATTCACCCACTTTAACCACACATGTCCTGTCCATGAGCCAATTGACTAAACATCTGGTGGCATAGGGATTTATGCCCACGTTTGTGAGTTTATTTATAATACCTGAGTGGAGATTTGTGTCAAATGCCTTGACCAGGTCAAGGTAGAGGATATGCACTGTTTTACCCTCATCCAGAGCCCTAGTGACTTCCTCAAAGAAATCTACCTGATTTAGTAGGCATGACCTACCCCTGACAAAGCTGAATTGGGTTGGTCCCCAGTGTTTGGAAGATTCATATATCATAATATATCAGGTCCATGATTATTCTTTCCATGGCCTTACATGTAAGACTAGTCAAACTTATGGGTCAGTAATTTCTCGGTTCAGTTGATGGCCCCCTTTATGCAAAAGAATGACTGTTGCTGTCCTCCACTTTATCCGGACAAAACCAGTCCAGAGGCCATGGTTAAATGGAGATCCTAATGGACCTAATAGATCCTGATTCAAGCTGTTTAACAGGCAACCTAGTATATTGTCAGGACCCATTGAAACCATGTTATTAGCTTTAGAGAGCAGTGTGACAACCTGTTCTTTGGTTATAACTGGTGGGGGTATGGTGGTGTGCATTTCTTGCGACAAAACAAGGGATGCTGGAGAGATGAAATTTGAGCTGAATTTATCTGCAAGCAGATTTATTATATTTTCTGGCTGAGTATAGATGATGCTGTCTACAGTTGATTCTGGACATTGCTGGTTGTTGCCCTTAAGATTGTGAACATAACTGAAAAATGCCTTATGATTATCCTTAGCTTAGGAGGGTATGTGTGTCTCAAAATCTGTTTTCAGAGACCTGACTGGTTCTCTGATTCACTTGTTTAGACTAATGAGGGACTTTTTGCTCTGTTGTACCATTCCCTTTTACTTCTCAACAGGACTTTCTTTCTTTCATGATATAACCTATGGGTCCAGCAGGATGGCTTATTTTTGCAGTTTGACATAGGCTTAAATTGGTCTGGTACTGACATTTCTATGCAGTTGTTTATATGATCGTACAGGGCTTTTGTGTATGCCTCTGCATAGGTTTTTGTGTTTTCTGGGTTTGGAAGAGCTTGGAAATGAGCTATGCCATAACTTAATAGGAGGTTGTTTGCCTTGGAAAAGTTATTAATGTTTTTGGGTTAGGCCGGGGATCTAATTTTAACTTTATTTCAAAGGAGACTGCTTTGTGATCTGATCTTACCAGTGAGAACATCACACATGGCGGGGGGTGGGGCAATCTTCTATATTTGTGAGTACCAGATCTAGGATATTTGTACCCCTATTGGGAATGCAGACTAGCTGCTCCAGGACAGCTGAGTTTACAAAGTCAATAAATCTTTGGGCCTGCATGTTAGTGGTCTTGTATTCCTCCCATTTAATGGCGGAGTAGTTAAAATCACCTATGAGTATGGTATTGGGATGAATTGTCAGTGGTTCAAGTAACTTCAGGTATGATTATGGGTTTCCTGGTTCATGGTGGAGGACCTGCATCTAGCAAGAATATGGTAATGGATTTTTCCCATAGTTAGTTGGACATGGAATAGGTCTAACATGTCATATTGTTTGACCAGCCTTGAGATGTGCTTATGCTTTATATAGATAGATACAACTCCACCTTTTACTCTTTCATGTTTAGTGGGGGGGTTGGAACATAATAAAGGTGTTATAACAATGCCCTTCTAGAGTGCTTTCCATGGCTTTGAACCATGTTTCAGTAACTGCACAGACGTCAGCATTCTCCAGCAAGAGCACAGCTTCTAGGGAGTGCAGTTTCTTGTTGAAACTCCTAGCATTGAGCAGCAACACCTTTAGCTTGTCCTGAGTAGCTTTTACTATTTTGGAATGTTTGTTTGGCAATGCATAAAAAAGGTACTATGGGGTGGACAATGTTTTGGCCGATATCCAAAAGCCTAGAGGTGACAGATGAAGACCATCCCTGGCAAAGCATTGTGGCCTGTCAGCCATGTCCTCCTTGGCTGACAAGTTTTGGACCCATTTAGAATGACAGCAGTAGCTAAGTCAGTTGTTAAAGTTGATTACTTTCTGTTGGTATTGCGGCATCATCCTTGGAGATGGTAGAATACTGCTCAATGGTATGCTCATCTCAACCTCCGACACATTCTGAAAGATCAATTATGCCTCTTTTCATATAGTCCAAGGAGGTATGACTCAGGTCATTTATGCCCACATGGACTATGATTGAGTCATAGTGGTACTTGGGAGTAAGTGACCTGAAGTACTTGCATGATCTGGCAGATCCTGGCCACTGACATGCAACTAACTGTAACCTTCTCTTTATCCAAGCTAATAAGAGTGACATCAGTGTATCTCTCAATGGAATCTCCTACAACCAAAATATTGTACTGTGGGGTATTTTGCCTTATGGGCTAGGTAGTTGAGACACAATGAGATGTGGTTTTAAGTGTTGTGATGGTAATTATGTTGTTCATAGGTTCATAGGTGTGTACTAGGCTAATGGCCCTGGAGCCTTTACAAGCCTAGCCCCCAAAAATTGTCCAGGCACCGTGCCACCTGATGTTAGATCACAGTGCCCATATCCAGTAGGGCAACTGGAATGATTCCTGGAGTGAACTTTCTGTTACCCATACACTCGTCAAGATTTCTCTTGAAGAGGGCCAGCGAGGTACTCTGCTTGATATGAATGGGAAGCTTATTCCAGAGTACGGGCAGTCTTTTGGAGATGAACCTGTCCCTCTAGCATGTTCTGTTAATTGTGGTAATGAGGCTGTGATCTCTGGAGCATGTGGTGTGGGGGGGTTGGGATTTCTTTGTTTGTAGCATTTCAAGTAGGGCTGGGTCAGACATGGCTTTGTAAGTCAAGCAAAGATCACCTCTAAGTAGATGGTAAGACTGAGATCAGATGAAGTTTCTTGAGTCTGTCCATGTTGGACATGTGTTTAAGGCCTAGGATCCTTTTTGTGAGGTACTTTTATGGCCTTGCCAGCTGTTGTAGGTGTCTGGTCAGGTACATGCCAAATGGGGCATTATATTCGATGATTGGTCTAATGAGGGGATGAGTAGAGAGGGATGATGACCTCTTTCTTCCTGGATGCAAAACATTTGGTTATAAGATGTGCCATGTAGAAGGATTTTCTGACCACAGTGGCAATGTGGTGGTCAAAGGTGAGGTGGCTATCGACCTGGGTGCCCAACTCTCTTATGGCCCCTTCAGTGTTCAGTGGGTTCACATCAGCATGGTAATTTGTGGGAAATGAGTTTTTACTAAAGGGGATGATAATGCATTTTTTGGTGTTAAGCTTCAGGCCATGGTTCTGGCACCAGTCATTGGTCTCAAAGAGCTCCTTTTTTAGGATGTCTCCATCACTTGAGGAGTTGATAATGACTCCTAGCTTGCAGTCATCATCCAACTTGGTCAGCCAAAGTCCTTCTGTGAGGCCTGGACTTCTGAGACACCAAACAGGAGAGGGCCCAGGACTGAACCCTGTGGGACTTCACTCATGACTGATTGACAGTCTGACTTGGAATCTGCAACTTTCGCTCTGCTGGTCCTGTCTGTAAGCCAATTTGCAACCCACCTAGTGATGTAAGGATTGATGCCTAGTTTGGTGAGTTTATCAATGATACCTGAGTGGAGAATGGTATCAAAGGCCTTGGCCAGGTCAAGGTAGGCTGTATGCACTGCCTTACCCTCACCTACAGCCTTGGTGACTGCCCTGAAGAATTCAACCAGGTTCAGCAGGCAGGATCTCCCCTGGACAAAGCCAAACTGTGTGGGGTCAAGAGTTTGGAGATTGCCTATATCTTTGTTAAGTAGGTCCATGATGATGCACTCCATAGCTTTGTATACCAAACTCGTCAAGCTAATGGGGCTGTAGTTTCCAGGGTCTGTAGTTGCTCCCCCCTTTATGGAGCGAGATGACTGTAGCAGTGCGTCATTTGTTAGGGACATAGCCTGAGGTAAGGCTGTAACTGAACAGGGCACACAGATGTGGTGTCAGTTCATTTTGTGGCTCGTGTAGGATGCAGCCAAGGATATTATCAGGTCCCATGGATGCTGTATTCTTGGCTTTGGACTCCTACCTGTGCTGCAGAAATTGTGGGCAGCAGGCTTTCTTCTGGTATTGTGATAGGGCCCTGGGGGGGAGAGGGGAAAAGTTGGCACTGAATCTGTCAGCCAGTATGTTGGCTATATCTGTTGGCTCAGTACAAGAGGTTCCATTGTGCAATAACTCAGAGCAAATCTGGGTATTGCCTTTGAGGTTTTTGATATAGCTATAGAAGGCTCTGTGGTTGCTTTTGGTGTCAGCTGCAATTCTGCCTTCATAGCTGGTTTTAGAGGATTTGATAAGGGATCTCATCTTTTTGTTGAGACTGATGAGAGGTTTTCCAGCCTTGTGACTTTATATTTTTCTGCAACAGTTTCTTCCTTCTATTCTAGAGTTTATTGATTGCTGAGGACTACCAGATTGGCTTCCTTTTCTGGAGGAGAGTGTCTTATTTCTATTTGGTATGGCAAGGTCCATGCATTTGTGTGCATTCTTGTACATTGCATTGATGTATGATTTGACAGCCATGCAGCTATTTTCCATTGGCATGGGTGCCGAGAAGTTAGCTACATCTGTTTTTAGGAGCCCAAAGTCAGCTTTAGAGAACTTTTTCAGGGTGATCATCTTAGTGGGAGGTGTAGGTAAGATGGAGATTCCCATGGTGATCAGTTTGTGGTTAGATTTAAACAGTGAGGATTGACTATAGGTGTGGAGCAGTGGTCTCTCATGTTGGTGATAACCAGGTCAAAGATGTTGCTTCCTCTAGTGAGGGTCAGAATGAGCTGGTCCAGGGCATTGGAATTGATAAATTCCAGAAATCGTTGAGCCTCTACATTGGTACTTGAATAGTTTTCCCAGTTGATGGAAGGGTAGTTGAAGTCACCCAGTATTGGGTTGGACCTTTGTAGATTCCAGGGTGCTTAGGAGGTTGGAGTGAGAGTCTGGGGACATGTTTGGGGTTCTGTAGCAGGCTATGACTTGTATCGCCAGCTATGACTTGTATCGCCATCTTACCCAGTGTTAGATGTACCTGAATTATCTCGGATGCATTATGCTGGGCTACCAGTCTAGAGGTGTGCGTATCTTTAAGAATATGGAGACACCACTGCTTTTGGAGATTCTGGTCGTATTTTGGGGCCGAAAGGTATGGAATGAGTTGTAGCATGGGAGTGCAGGCATGCTTTCTGCCTCTTTAAACCAGGTCTCCATTACAGCACAGATGTCGATATTCTCCATTTTGAGGAGAACATCGAGTGAGTGCATCTTGAGATTTAGGATTCTAGCATTGAGCAGCATGACCCTCAGATTGCATTTGTTTGTAGCTGTTACGGTGGGATTTTGGTCTTTGGAACAGTGCCTAAAAAAAGGCACTATAGGGGTGGCAAGAGCCTTAGCCAGTACCCGGAATCCCAGGAGTGACAGATACAGGCTGTCTCTGGCAAAGCATCGAGATCTGTCAATCATGTTATCCTAGACAGACAGATACTGGATCCCCTTAGAATGACATCAGAAACTTAGCCAATTGTTGAATTCAATCATTTTCTGCTCATACTGTGGCATCATTCTGGGTGTTTGTGTGTGTATGCAGTTTCTGAGGACTGCACCTAAGAGACTTTTGAGGTTTGGGTAAGTTACATGTGAGCACCTCTGTATATGTTAGTCTATGTGTCTGGTCCTTTGTTTGCTAACTCTGTACTGAACACAGATGTGAATATCCCCTTTGTTCTTGTACACAGGCACTGGAATGTTTAATCTTCAGTCATGTGGGATATCTTTTGCTTCATACTGCTATGAGTACCATCAGGAACCTGTTCTCCATTAATGCACCCAACATCTTGATCAAATCTGCTGTGACCTCATCTGAGCCTGCAGCTTTCCCTGTCTTAATTTTCCTTAGTACTGCTCTTGCTTCATCTAAGGTGTAATCTTCGTCCTGTGTCATTGTAGGCTGTATATGGGGCAGTTCAGTTTCTATGGAGTTTTCCTCATTCAGAAGCTGCTAGAAGTACTTTCTTCATCTGCCTTTGACATCACATGAATTGGTGAGCAGGTTTTTGCTTGCATCCCTTATGAATGATGTCCAATGATTATCTTCTTTATGTTTCTCTCTGCCTTGCAACCTGAATGGGATTCTTTCTACCATTTTCTGAGCCACTTTTCAGAAGCTGGTGCAGTGCCGCTGCGTTGTTCTGCAGCTGTCCTATTCTGTTATCCTCATCATTTGCCAACTAGTAATCCTCCTTGGCCTAGTCTATCTTTTCTATCTCTCACTTTTTTCCTGTACTATTTCTTTCTTTTGATAACTTTGTGGACTTCTATATTCATCAGCAACTTTCCTTATGCACATTATTACCATAACTGGCTCAACCGCATGACTTTTCTATAGACTTCACACTAGCTGTTTTGAGACTCTGTTATTCTTTTTCAACTCTGTCTATCTCCTCTTACTTCTTTAGACTTCTATGCCTTCACTCCGGTCACCTTTCAGGTCTATAGCCTAATCTCTGTTGACCTTTGAGCCTTCTCTGACCACTGCTTGCAGGTGATTTTGTCCACAATTAGTTTATGCTATGGGCCAACTTTTTCACTGGGGATCATTCTACCCCAATACCCTTTCCTTGCCCAATGGAAGTCTACCTGAGTTGCATGTTGGCCACTCTTGTATGTGATCTTGTGCCTGTTTTTCTTGCTGAACCACGGGTTGGCCATCTAAACCCATTTGCCAAAATAAAAGTCCAGAATTACATGTCTTTCTTTATTCCTGTTGCCCTATCCATCTGGATCCAGGCAATATCCGTATCCTGTTCACTCTGTCACCACATAAGTACTCAGGTCTCCCATTATCACTACCATCTCATGTTGTCCTGCTTAATGTAGTAGTTCATGCAATTGCTGCATGAATGTATTCTTTTTCTTACTATCTCAACCCTTCTGTAGGGCATAAGCTGAGATTATGAATAATGCCGTATCATTAAGCTGGATTCTGACTGGCATGAATCTGTCACTAATTTTGATGACATCCCTTATTGCCTTCAGAAGACATTCCCTCACTACAATTCCCACAACATTTCTAGTCTGAGTAGTAGCCAAAGGATCACAAGCCAAGTGGTTTTATCGCACTGCCCTTCCACCTTGTCTACTGGATGCACAGTATGTCCAGTCTCTTCCTTACTGTCAAGTCATCCACTTCCAAGCTGCATCTTGTCAGAGAACCTATATTAAATGTAGTTCATGAATGCAGTTCATGTTTTGTAGGTTGATTGGTTTTGCATCTCGTTTTGTTAAACAGATCTATCTCAAGCCACCAAGGCTCGGCACTGAACAGCCAGTAGCTTATTACTCAGGACTGCTGGGCTTTATGGCAGGCACACACTGATGAAAAGAGGCACATAGACCTCTCCTACCATTAGCAAGGGTTGCTGGTATAGGTCAGAGTAAATCAAGACTTCAACACACATATCTCCAGCCAGCAAATATCCTTTCCTATTTTGGCAAACTTGTGACCAAATCACCTAAAGCTATATTTTACTCCATTGACTGGTTAACCATTACATGCCACCAAGTCTGTTGTACATATTTTCCTATCTAGGGAATACTGTACACTGCAGTCACTGCCTAAAGAGGTTGATCTACAAAACTCTTCCACAAAAAGCACTACCTAGAGTCTGTGCTGCAAACATTCTGTCACCACCACAAAATTCACTCTCTTTACTCCAGGAAATTTCACATTTTCTTTGACCTGTTGCCAATGATATAACAGACATTTTGACCAACAAAAAGCTGATGAAACTTATGTCTAAGCCTGCATGACTCAAAACACATTCATCCAACCACTCTCTACTAGACTAAGTAATCAAAACAGCCCTATATGTCAATATCCAGTCTTACCATCTACCCCTCACCTTTCAGTGACCAGTGCCACATGACTTTCATTGCACTCAAACAACACCATAAACCCTCTCCCAAGCTCATTACATTTAGAACAAAATCCAGTAGCACCACGGACAACACAAAACATCTCTTATTAAGAAATGACTGGACCACACTACTCAACATTTAAGACCCAAATGAAGCTGCAATCTACTTCACCCAAACCCTCTGTGCTCTTCAGGAGAAAAACTTTCCTCCAAGTTACATGATTATCAAACCTAGTAAAAAAATAATTGGAATACTAAAAAACTTAACCAAACTCCAACTAAATATGATGTCTGGGCAAAACCCTATCATTCTTACGTCACCACACTCCAAAATCTCACCAACAAACTGTCCACAAATATAAGAATGATTTTTACAAGTGTAGGCAGAATCCCTTTTGCAGAAACCTAAATATTTCTGGTATGAAATAAACCTATGCATAGGTCAGACTGCAAAGTCCAAACTACAGCAATCTTACAGTTGTAGATGTCTGGGTGAATTCATCAATCTTCCAAAAGTCGCCAGCCCCTCATACCTCCCCATACAACACCACGGTCTTCCTTCCACTCCTCCCCTCCTTACACTTTAAACACATCAGACAGAAAGATATTTTATTTTATTTTATTTGCCTTTGTTTACTTGGAAAGTCCAACTGAGTTTGTCACAAATCCCTTTCTTTGGAGGCCTAGGGAGAAAAGTTTCAATCAATAAAATCTTTAATACTCTGTGATCACAACAACCATCCCTTATAGCAAGTTTCCTCTTTCTCGGTCTCTCTGATTAGACCCTTGCTTAACTTCTAACTGCATCTTGATTAATGTACATAAAAAATAATAACCTACTTTTCCTGGCAGAAAAAAAACCTTTCCCTTATTCTCTCACACTCCACCAGACTTGCAACAGTGAAAATAATCTAACTCCCTTAACTCAAATTCAGTCTCCCTCTTATATAAGCAGCCTCTACTAAATATTCTACCACTATTCAAACACTAGAAAACAAAATATGTAGATTTAATAACAACCCCCAAGAAATGCACCATTATATAACACTAAAAAGGCAAACTGGCTCCAAGTTAACCAAAGAGCAGACTTGCTAATAGGATCACAGTTGTTTAAACTCCTACATGAACATGCTCTCCCTCCTTTAACCTCAAATCTAATAATAAATGCCCCTCCACATACATCCTAAGAAAATTGAACAACTCGGACCTTAAAATACAAACCCCACACTCTAAGCTACTTATTTCTGATGCCTTCTGAGGTACCGGTCCCAAACTGTAGGAGTCCCTCCTACCTGAAATTAAAGCCTCATCCTCTTATTTCGAGTTCCATTCTCTGGTAAAAATCACATTTAATTAATCAAACAGAATGTACCTGTTATCTCTCAGGTCACTTCATTTAAGTCTATTTTTGACTGCTCTTCACTCAATCCTAACCACTAAGATTCTTTGCTCCTTTTCACATCTCTAATTTATTCTGTTGTAATTTCTTGCATATTTTGAAGGTTTTGCACACATTTTAAATTAATACATTAGATTTACTATACATATATATATATATATATATATATATATATATATATATATATATATATAAAAAACATTAGTCTCCTATTGTATTGTTTTATGGTCACTTATGTGGTATTGAACTCGTCTATTTTGCAGGTCTGGTCAGTTTTTGACCTCGGGCTGAGACTGAAATTAGTTAACATTGATCGATGCTCTATTCAAGTAATTGACTTCAAATAAATAAAGCTAGAAAGAAGATTCTAACTCAAATATTATCAAAATATATGCAGTTCAAAACATTCACAGGGAGAAAAGTAATTTTATAATGCAATATTTACTAGTTATATTAAATAAAGGTAGGAAGTGCAGTGTAAATCAAAAATTGCTTAATGCATGTCATAAATACAAAAAAGAGAAACAATTATATAATTTACTATTACTATATACATTAAGTAAAAGCAGGCTGTAAGACAAGCATCACTTCATGTATCTCATATATAAGGTCTGCAGTATGAGGAGTTTTTTTTGTTACCACATATACAGATGATCAAGAAAATAATATAGCAGCTCATTGCTATAAGGAAAATAAGAAATTAGAAGTGCAGGAGAAGAAAAAGATAAGGAAACTAGAATAGTAGTGTGATAAGAAAGTTTATAATGATTCGTAGTATGGGGGTCTTTTAGTTGGGGAACTAGTCTAACATTGCTAAGAGTTACAGTGAGATGTTATAATGAGGAAAGGTGGACATTAACCTGGAGACAAGTGGGAGCAAAGCCAACTTTCTGCTAGGTGATTCCTTAATAGCATTTTGAAGTAAATCATATTTTGAGTTGCTTTCAGTGATAAAAGGATGAGGCTCCATGCTTTGGCAACTTTATTATCAAGGGTGTAAGGTTGAAAGATGCTTCTGAGGGTTGGACAGTTTTCAGGCATATACATGAGTTTATGCATGTTAGTAAGTTGGGATAGTGTTAAGTAGTGAAACTATATTTACCAGTTGAGTTCTTTGAGTATTAGGCCTTGATATGTTTCATTGACATGGTTGGTAGTAGATTTGGATGTTTTATTGTAGCATTATTCAAGTATAGATAACAGTGTTGTTTGAAAGTTAAATATATATAAAGTCTGCTAGATTAGCTTTCCACTGAATCTTCACCTGGTTCAGACAATATCTACCCTTGGTTTATCCATCTTTGCAAAAATTTCATAACCACACCCCTTGCCCCTTGCTCAGACTTATAACCTCTGTCTAACAACATATCTAACATCTGGAAAGAAGCCCTAGTGACAACTATTTCTTAGCAACAGAATCCAGAAAAATTGCCACTTTCAACCCAATTTTATTCTCCCTGCACTTGGAAAACATCCTAGAAAAATAATCTACACTTAGTTGGCAGACTATATCCATTAATATCTTCTCTCCAAAGAGCAACATGGGTTCTGGGAGGGTCAATGTACAATTACAACCCTGCGGACCCTACATTTATTTTATTTATGTATTTATGTATTTATTTTGCATTTATTTTAAATTTGTTTATCAGGAAAGTCCGATTGTGTGTGAGCCCATTTTCAGCTGAAGCCTAGGGAGGAAAGCTCCAACATATAAAATAGATAAAAATTTATGTGAGAAAATTATTACAAAGGCAAGTTGGTCTATCAGTAAATAAAACCCGTATAACAATAGTTAAAGGAGAAAAAGTAAAAAAAAAACAGTTATACAAACATAGTGACAAAATAGTAGTGTAATAGTTTGAGTAAATTGCAAATAGACATAATAATAATTTGTCAGATTTAAAGTGCTGTTGGACAGGAGTGGAAACAGAAAGTTAATTAAAGCAGAAATTAGCAGAAAAAATGTATCATTATGTCAAGTAGAAGGTTCAAAATGCAGTTAGAACTGGTTTTAAGGTAGAACAATAATGAGAAATTATGGGTAAAGTACTTATACAGACTAGAAGAATATTTTGTCTATGGGGCTGCTTTATTTGAGAGATAGAGTTATGAATAGTGATGGGAATATTATGGCTAGAAGGATAGTAGTTAGCGTGAAGGAGATCAGGAAGATAGTGATTCCAGAGATGTTAAAAGATTCTTATAGGGTGTTAAAGTAATAGAAATGAAGTGTAGTAATTGTCAATAGTAAAAGTAAAAATGGAAAAGTGTGTTTTATCCTGGAGAATTACATAAGCAAAGCCATTTGTTTGTCAGATGGTCTTTGAACATTCTTTTAAAGTGGGTAATATTAGTTAAAGTTCTGAGTTCTAGAGGTAGGGAGTTCCAGATTTTGGCTACATAACTGGAGTAGAGAGCATCACCTGGGGAATTTGGGGATTTTGTAACTATAAGGATTTGTTGGTGGAGCAGTTTTCTAGGGTTAGAATAAGGTTCTAGTAGGTTTTGTAGGATAGGTGTTTTCCCTGGCTGGTTAAGTAGTTTGTGTGCTATTGCCAGCTGGTTGTAGTGAAGATGATGTGGGAATTCTAGACAAGATAATTTTTTTAGTACTAGACAGTGGTGTGTTCTGTATGAGGATTAAGGGGAAAATGTAACATGTTTCTAGTTTACCTAAGTCAGATTTTCTGAGGTTCATGAGTATGGGTGAGGCATAAGAAGTGTTGACAGCAGGTGAGTTCTTGCAATGGCTACTATGGTATTGCTGGCTAGGAAATTTTGTTTTTTATACAGAGTACCCACTTTTTGTGTATTTTCTTAATAGTTTGTGGTATGTGTTGGTCAAATCTCATGTTGTGATCAATAATGACACCTAGGAGTTTGGTCTGTGTAATGGGTTCATTTGTTGTGTTGCTTGCAGCAATTATGGCAAAGTTAGGTGGGGTCAGTGGCCCTATTAGGTAGCAAGATCATTAGCTTGGTTATATTAGAGTTGAGTATAAATTGTGAATTGAAAAACCATGCTTCCACTGCTGTTAATGACTTTTGTGCTTTTTTCTTGTAGTTCTTGAAGGGTGTGGGCTGCACATATTAGTGTGTAGTCATCTACATATTGGACTAAACTATCTAGAGAAGTAGCTCCTGTACAACTTGGACAAAGGGATTCTTAGCAAGGTAATCTTCATATTTTTAATAAAATTATTTGACTTAACTGACAACTTACTGAGAAATTGGCATTAGTGAACACTCACTATCCTGGTTTAAATACATCCCTTCCAACAAATCCAAATACTCCAACAAATCCATCAAAGTGAAGTTAGGAAACTCCTTCATGAATACAATTCCACTCCATAACAATGTCCCTCAGGGATCCATCCTTGCACCTTTTTTCTCCTTATTCATTAATAAACGCACAGACCCCGCACACATCCCAAACATATTATATGCAGATCACATCATCTTCAGATCTGACCAGTCCTACAATACTATACAAACTCAACTCCAAAATCACTGTACTCACTCAAACAATAGAGTTTACAACACAAGTTTTTATTAACTGCCTTTAAAACAAAATCAGTGCTATTCTAAGACACTTCACATCACAGATATATAACAACTGCCTCATAAAAACAAGAACCTTATTCAACTACTTGAGAATCTGGCTTGATTCAAATATCAATTAAAAAAGATGCATTGAGAAAACATGCAAGAAAAAAATAACTTGCCACTTTTAGGTTCATAAGTAGGTACTAGGCTATCGTCCCTGGGGCCTATATAAGCATAGTCAAAAAGGTTCCTTGGCTTTCGCCACCCAAGAAAATTGTTTTCCTGTGCCCCTGTCAAGCAGTGCTGCAAAAGTGATCCCTGGGGTGAATTTTCTATTTCCCATCCAGTCATCAAGATTCTTCTTAAAGAGGGCCAATGAGGAGCTTTGCTTGACATGAATGGTTAGTTTGTTCCAGAATATGGGAAGTCTCTGGGACAGGAATCTATCCCTCTAGCATGCTCTGTTTATTGTTCTGATAAGGTTTAGGTCCCTGGAGCATGTAGTTCAGAGAGATTGGGATTTCTTTAAGTGTAGCATATCCAACAGCTCTGGGTTTGACATAGCTTTGTATGTTAGGCAGAGATTGCCTCTGAGTAGGCGATATGTGATGGAGTAGAGCTGGAGTTTTTTGAGATAGTTTGTGTATGGCATCTGTTTGAGGTCGGTAATCCTCTTAGTGAGATATTTCTGTGGCCTTTGCAATTGTTGTAGGTGTCTTGTGAGATACATGCCAAATGGGGCATTGTACTCTATAATGGGTTTGATGAGAGATGAGTAGAGAGGAACAATGACCTCATTTTTTCTAGAGGAGAACCCTTTTGTGATTAGGTGTGCCACGTAGAAGGATTTCCTGACTACTGTGGCGATGTGGTTATCAAAGGAGAGACTACTGTCCACCTGTGTCCCGAGGTCTCTTATCAAACTTTTAGTGTTTAGTGAGCTACCACCTATGTGGTAGTTCATGGGTACCGTGTTTTTCCCAAAGGGGATGACAATGCACTTCTTGGCATTGAGCTTGAGGCCCAAAACTGTCTACCTATATGACAGCCCCAGCAAGGACAACCATAGACATAACAAAATAATTTTACTTGCCTAGCTATTGTATGGTCTGCCCGTCACTGTCACAGCATCGAACAAAAGTATAGAAGACACTACAAATGATCTCCAGCAAAATATGCCATTTTATCACAAATGTATGTCATCATCAAGAATACCACTGCAGAATTCTCTCAAAAGCCAGATGGCTCCCTTTCAAGCAAAGACCTGATTTCCTGCTGACCTCCCTGCTACACAAAACACTTGATTCTGACTCATTCTCACCTGTAGCATAGAAGCTGTTTTCAAAAACTTCACCATACAACTGTGACATCTCTCACAATCCACCCCATAATCTGACCACACCTGCAACTAAACTACAATGCACCAATCATGCTTTCTTCACAGTAGCACTACCACCTTATCTTGGAGAATTCCCCTCAAACATATAGTTTAGAAATGAACTTAAAAAAAAATTACATTGCACAAGATTCATGCCAGTGCCACCAGTCTTACCACATCCTTAAGTCTCACTATATTTTCTATCTCTGCTCAATCCTTTGTTTCCATTTATTCATCCTATCACATTTTCTGAAATCTTTACTCAGCCCTTAATCACACTTACCACCTCATCTCATTGTTGTTCTTCACTCTGTATTTTCCCTTCTCGTCTACTAGCTAAACAAAGTCAGTTAATACAACTAGCTTGAAATAACAGACTCAGATTTTAAAGTCACAGCCTTTGAATTGCTCGTTCTAGTTTCTGCCTTGACTCTAACTTGCCTTTCAATTTGTCATATGTAAATTGTGTGTGTGTGTGTGTGTGTGTGTGTGTGTGTGTGTGTATATTTCACGACATCACCGATACACTACATTGAACAAAACCAGAAACATTTTATGCAGAGTTAAACCCCTGCACCCCCCATGTGTGAGAGGGTGGCTGTGCTCCTGCATCTCCTGCTAATTATATATACCAACTTCAAGATTAGAAAACAGTGGGGAAAGGGCAAAATCCCACTCTCCACTGTATAGTAATCACCCCAAAGCAATTGCCAGCATTCTGCAAAGAACTGACAGTTTGAACAAACTTCTTTTCTGTACATTCAATGCACCAAACTTATGATGAAAAACATTTTATTTATTTATTTATTTATTTATTTAAATTTGTTGACCGGGAGTGTCCGACTGGACGTGGGTCCATTTTCAGCGGAGGCCCGGGGAGAAAAGCTCCACAGTAAAATACACAGACAGTAGTTACACTGGATTACATAGCGATTAACAATTTAACATAGAAATTGCTTACAACATATTTATAGATGAAGAACATAGTACATCAGTAGACAACTAGAATCTTTATCTGTGAAGTACATAACAGGCATTAACAAATGTAACAATGAGAAGTCCCTGCTGTATAATAAGTACTAGGCTTATGAGCATGGAACATGGAACATACATACACACACTCACACACACACACACACATATATATATATATATATATATATATATATATATATATATATATATATGAGAGAGAGATCTATATTTACAGATAGATAATGCAGTCATCTATGTATGTATGTATCTCTATATTACACAGTATATAACTATCCCTTCTTTTCATTCTGATATGTCCAGCTGGGATGTGCCTATAAATGGTTCTTTGAGATCCGTGCATTACTCCTGTAAACAAATACAAAATAAAGCATAAACAGACTACAAGAAGTACTAGAAAGTCAAGAAATTTTTGCTTGCATGAGCTGAGGTCACAGAAAAGACCCAGGCTCACAAACTACACAAGTGGGCATTGTTGTAAAAATAGAATGATAAGGTCTCAGTTTTGTGTGCTGAACCACATATAAAGTGTTAACCACTGCAAGGAAACAATGACTAAGGTGTTGGTAATTGACAGATTTAAATAAGGATTACCAACTACAGTCAGAAAATGTGGGTGCGTCACACCCATATGACTCTGAAAATTTTGCTATTCTAGCACAGGCATTCTTGAGTAATGAAAGCTTATATATGCAGAGTTCAATTAGAGCAGCAGGAATGTCACCTGATAGAAAGCACAGTTGTGTAAATTGAACAGTAAATGTTGAAATGGTCAATGCAGTAGACTTAGCTATATAGGTTATATCCTGCCAAGGATATAATGGTAAATCAGCTTGCAAAGCTTCAGGTTGCCTTTCATGTGCCCAAACTGTCAAGCAGCACAAGATGAGCTGAGTGAAATACAAGATTGGGCCCGAAGCCCTTCAGAGCTTTCCTGCCAGAAGGTAGAGAGAGGCTGAGCCCTGAAAGAACTCTGCAAGAAGAACATGAAATAAGGACACCCCTGTCATAAAAAAAAAACACACACCAAAAAACATAGAGATAAAGGTAGGGAGCAGCTACTACAGCAGTGATGATGCAATCATTTACTGTTATGGAATGTTCAGCTTAGACAACTTACTATGGTCTTCATATTGATCACTGCTGCAGTAGCCTTATCTGTATGGGTAGATTACCATAGCAATTATTTTTAGGAGGAGGAAGGAGAAGGGTCCAGGAGCCCCTGGAGAATGGTCTTAGAAAAGGTTGATCTAGACATAGAAAAATCCAAATCCACCTAAACCACTAGAGCAAGCGACTTAAACCTTAGCACGGATATAAATAGGAAGTGCTGGAGGGATAGATTTATCACTCAGAGACTCCCTATGCTGTGGAATAGAGTCCCGGTCCATGTGAGGCAGAGCACCTCGCTGGCTGTGTTCAAGAGAAATCTTGACCTGTGGATGGGAGATCGTAGGTTTACCCCGGGAATCATCTCTGTGTCACTGCTGAACAGAGGCACAACAAACTAATGGGCACAGTATTTTTTCATATAAGGGGTGGCGTAAGCCACAAAAATTTGGGCTAGGCTTATAAATGCCTTGGGGCAGATAGCCTAGTATAAACCTATGAACCTATGAACCTATAAAAGGAATCAAACGTATAGTGCTTTGTAAAAGCATGCATGGGGATCAAGTAGCAACTTCTAGAATACATCTAGAATCCATCCCTATCCAAAAAGCCATAGATGAGGCCAAGGCCCTGGCAGAGTGGGCTTTGACCCTGACTGGAATAGATTTCTCATAGTTAACTATAACAGAAAGTAATAGCCTTAGACAACAATTTGAAAATTGTCTGTTTTGACACAGGTTATCCCTTCTTGCCTTCACAAAAATGAACAATTGATTTAAAGACCTGAAAGATTTGGCTCTGCCAAGATAGTACCTGAGTTGCCTATGGGCATCAAAGGAATGGAGCATCCTTTTGCCCTCATTTTTTGGTTCAGGAAAGAAAATGTGGAAATGGATAGTTTGACTTAAAGTAAATCCAGATACCACTTTAGGCATAAAAGCAGGATTAGACCTCAAAGAAACCCTGTCCCTATGGCAAATGTGCTAGGGGTGACTCATCATAAGAGCTTGTAACTCAAATACCCCTATTTCATAGAGGTCAGAGCAATCAGTAAAACTATTTTCCATGTTAAGAGCATCAAATCAGCCAGATTATCTAGTTCAAATGGAGCAAGTATTAGTTTCTGTAATGCAAAATTACCATCTCATGGAGGGACCACCAGTTGACTTGGAGGCTAACTGCTTTCATGAATATTTTGGCATAAGACTGCCTTGAAAGACAAAGACCCATGGGCAGACATGCTAATGTGGCTGATAAATGAACCTTGACAGAGTAATAAAAATAGCCATGGGATTGTAACTCACACAAACATTGTAAGACCAGAAAAAAATAGCCCTGAATTGGTGCTGATTATGTTGTTGGCACCAACTAGAAAACCTTTTCCATTTGCTAATATATGATTTTCTAGCAATAGGCTTTCTTGCTTCCATTAGTACCTGCTCCAAGTCCTCGGAAAACCGATTCCCGAAAGGAATTAAGACCCTATCACCCAGGCAGTCAATTGAAGGTGATTGATGTAAGGGTGTATTGAACACCCCTGTTCTAAGTAGATATATTCTGTGAGGAAGCTTGTGGTAATTACCCCTGGCCAGTTCCAAAAGAAGACAGAACCATGGTTACATGGGCCATAAGGGAGTCACCACAATGATCTTGGGGGGAATTCCTTCTGAACTTCAGAAGTATCCTGGATATTAGCAGAAAGGGTATAAAGACATACAGGAACATTCCTGTCCAAAGAAAAGAAAAGAAAATAAAGGCACTGTCTTCCAGACCTTCTTGAATGGAGTGCTAGAATAGCATTTTGCCAATTGATTGCTCAGAGAGGAGACAAAGATGGCTACTTGAGGAACTCCCACAGGTGGATCAAATCTTGGAAGAACCTATGATCCTACGATGATACATTTTATGAGAATCTGCCCTGATCCTGCTCAGCTTGTCTGCCACACAGATTTGCTCTGACAGAATGTAGGATGCCTGCAAAGTGATATTGTGCTTCAAAACTATATCACAATCTAACATGGCTAATCAGCAAAGGAGGTCTGACCTGGTTCCCCCTTTGCTTGTTGATGTGGCTGCGACTGTGGCATTGTCTGTAACCACTTGAAGAGGTCCCAGGGACAACAGATGGTTCAAAGAGTTGAATGCCTTGATCAGGGAAAGTCACGCCTTGATATTTATCTGCTTGCATATGTCCTTATTGTCTCACACCCCCTGCACTTTTAACCCTCCTGAAACTGCAAGCAAAGTCTGATGTGTCTGTAGTGACTGACTGCTTTGAAGCCAGGAGGGAGAAGAGAAGACCTGGATTTAAGGATATCTGTTGACTCCACTAAAAATGACTCTTCTGACAAACCCCAGTAGTGAGACCTGACAAGTTAACAGGTATTGATTCTGGGATCAAAGAGATTTCAAATACCACTGTATCCTTCTCTAATGGTGTCTTGCCAGAGGTATAATGAGAATCTTAGATGCCATGAGATCAAAACTCCTGATGTATTCTTTCACAGTGACCAAAATCTGAGTGGAAAATCTTAGAAATATATCTTAATAAAGATCTGTTTTTTTTTCCAGTAGAAGAACATTTCTTTAAACTGAGGTGCTTAGTTGATATTCCAGGAACAGAATCCTGTGTGAGGGACTTAAGAAAGACTTTTGAATGGTGTCTTGAAATCCCAACTTATGCAAGAGAGATCTCTCAACCAAGAGAGAGAGCGTCTGGAAATTTTAAAAAAGACTCTGCAAGATAACCAAGTTGTCTAAACGTGGAAAAATGTTGACACCCTGTGTCATGCAATGAGCTGTAACTGGAGCTAGCTACTTTGTGAACACTCTTGGTGCAGTGGATAGTCCAAAGAGTAAGGCAGAGACCTGATAATGGGTTCCAGACACACAAACCCTTAAGATACACCTGAAGTCTGTATGAATAGGGATGTGTTGATAAGCATCTTTTAAGTCTAGTGTTACCAGCATGCTTGAAAGAGGAAGAAGAGGTAACAGGTTATGAAATTATATCATTTTGAATTTGGACAATATCACAAACAGGTTTAGGAAAGAAAGAAATATCAGAGTTGGCCTCCAAGCATTTTCTTTCTTTGCCACTAGGAACATCCTTGAATAAAATCCCTTCCCCACCTAGGAAGGTGGAACTGATTCTATTACTTCTTGGGACAGCTTGTGATAAAGAACAAGTGGAAACAAGACTGTCTGATCTGCAGGATGAGAAATGACCCACCGGAAAGGAGTAATTTCCTCCCATTGTCATGTGTAACCCTGATGAGTGAGGCTCCTTGCTGAAATGCTGATACTCAAAATGCTGAGTGCCGACAGGCCAAAATGTAAAAGAAAGACAGAAAATACAGGAGAAGAGTGAATCTCAAAAATGACTGTTCTCCTTTAAACTTCTTTTTGCAAGGAGGGCAAGCCCCTTTACAACTCCACATATAGGGAGCAAGCCCCCCCATACCCCTCAAATGTATATATATCAACTCCTCAGATAAAATAGAATATTCTGAGAAATAGCATCTTGGACTTGCTATATGTCCTGTAAGGCTATTCTTTCAGCCATTCAGTCTCCATATTTTGAGACTCGTTCTAGTGGGCCCACCATCTGAAATGGCTAGCGATGATTGATTTTCAGGACCCATTTGTCTGAAATGATCTGTTGCCAAATAGAAAAATGGAGATTTAGACTTTTGTGTACAGAAAAGGGACCAGGGTGTGTGTGTGTGTGTGTGTGTGTGTGTGTCTATGTGTGTGTGTGTGTGTGTGTGTGTGTGTGTGTGTGTGTGTGTGTGTGTGTGTGTGTGCGTGCGTGTGTGTGTGTGTGTGTGTGTGTGTGTGTGTGTGTGTGTGTGTGTGTGTGTGTGTGTGTGCATGTATTGGTGGGGCTGCATAGGCTGTTGGACTCTGTTAGCATGGGCACCCTTATAAAAGGACAATATTAGTATATTTTTAGACAGGGCAATTTTACAAAAAAGGCCATGGAAGTAGTACATATAGTGCATATACATAGGGATAAAAAACTGATACCTCAGTGCTGACGAGGAGATCCAAACTGAGTTTCAGAATGTGCTACATTCTGAAGCAGTGGTACCAGATCTAGCTCATGAAACTGTGGTAGACAGGTAGCATTTTGATGAAACCTATTCTCAACTTGAAGTAATAGACCTTCAGGATAACAAGCTCAATACCACTCCTTTACCATCTCCTGAATCAGAAGAGGAAGAGCTGCACACAGCTGTATACTTTAATAAGTTTGTCTACAGCAAGGGCCTTTGAAAAGTATTAGAAAGTCCCAAGGAAACCCAGATATTGGTGAGCATACAAGAATAGGAAGACCTTATGAACCCTCATGAAAGTATGGAGCTGCTACAAATAGGGAGTAAAGTTATGGTGGGAATGAAGGCCCCTCCCAGAGGAACAAGTTGAAATAAGCTAAACTTCAAAAAAAGGCATTTTCTTACATGCCCTTAAGGCTTTGACAAAGCCCCAATCAGGAGTTTTTTTATGAGATACTTCAAAGGCAAAGGAGAAAACAGGGTGGATGCAAAGGGTACTGTAAAACTGCAACATAAGAAACCTAAGAAAAAGAGGACAGTATTGAGCATAATATTACAGACAGAAGATCTTGTGAGAATTCTACTGGAAAGGGAATAACTGACTGCCATACTGAATAATGAGATGAACTATTTTTCTGTGGGAAGAGTGGGACACTGATATCTCCATTTCTGTGCTTTCAGTGGAAAAGACAAAGCTCCCCACCTCATGAATAATAAATTAGAGAAGAAGGCTCCTTGTTATCTAACTCACAGACTCAGCTAGCTTTTAAAAGAACCAGTGGGAGAATGACACTCCCCCGGATTCATGAAACCTCCATGTAAGACTTAATATGTCTTACTCGGAGGCTGCAGTTGAACAGTATGACGTCAGCGTGCCATGAATATTCATGAGGGCACGCTGACTCATCTGTAACTCTTACACTGACTGAGTAGGCAAGCAGGGGCGTGTCCAACTGCCTAGCAGTCTAAAAGCCCACGCCCCTGCAAGGTTTTAAAAAGCATAATGTCAACAGACAAGAGCGAGTCTGCTCAAATGTACTTGCACCCAACACCACACTCCCTGACACTGTAAACCCCCATCACAGTTATAAAATGTAAAATATTAATTTTATTTTTTTTAAATCCACGATATAGCTGCCCATATTTGCGCTTGTATGCGCGGGTGTGCCCATTGCTTAACCACAGTTAACAATTGTGACATTGAAGAGCATATAAGAACTGCTTATGCAAATTAATCCAAATAGCAATAGCATAATGGTAGAGCGTATGCACAAAAAGAAGGCATTCACGGTTTGAGTCCCACCACACCCCTTTTTATTTATGTTTTAAATCAGTGTTTGAAATAATACCAGACATATATGATTAAAATTTTATTAAAAGCAGTGACATGACCAATGTATCAGTGAACAAAATATATTTTTTTAAAGGACTCAGATATATAATAGCCTGCTGTTAAGCAACGTTTTACACAACTAAACACAGGTGCCCATAGTTTAACAGTGCTTTACCCAGCAAAACAGAGTTACCCATAGTTTAATAGCACTTCACCCAGCTAAACAGAGTTGCCCATAGTGTAATAGCGCTTTACCCAGTGCAATAGAGTTGCCCAAAGTTTAAAAGTGCTTTACCCAGCGCAATGTGTTTGCGCGGACGTGGCGCCGTGCCACCCAGGGCACCCTAGGGCACTGGGGAGCAACGTAGAGCTAAGTTGCTTAAATGCAGCCACACCCCCTAGCCTGTCTAGACAGTATTAAAATAAAAGAATGACAAGGTTCAAACCCAGGACCCTTTGCATCATAATCAAAGTACAGAATCACTAAGCCATGACAACATAGGGGAAGCAGCCACTATTAACATTCATAAACTTACGAATGGTAGTTTAACCATTACTAAGCAGGTCTGCAGTCAGCCGAGAATTTTACAAAATGGCCAATCACAAAAAGTGCAGGAAATGCAGCATATTTAAGCCCCATAGGTGGGAATACATGCCATAACTGATTGTAGCTCACATTTGCAGTCAGAATGGCAGGTGCAGGAGAGGGTTCACGCTTCCGAGTGCAACG
Organism: Protopterus annectens; assembly: GCF_019279795.1. Lineage (NCBI taxonomy): Eukaryota > Metazoa > Chordata > Ceratodontiformes > Protopteridae > Protopterus > Protopterus annectens. The sequence goes on from NC_056744.1 coordinate 789,372,202, forward strand.
TTGGGGCATCGAGGGGTCCAAATATATGATTTGGCTCCTTGTCCACCATCACAAGACAAGACTCCTGCAGGGCCAGTTCCAAGGGATGGAGTACAAGGCAGAGGCTTGGAACCGGTTAGCTTGTGACCTCACCAGTGCCACAGGCGTTCCTCGGACTGGTGAGCAGGTCCATCACCACCATGCAGATCTGAAGAGACGAAAGCAGGACCGCCTGAACCAGTGGATACAGGAGGCCTGTGGGATGCAGAATGCCCCACAACTGAGTATGTAGCCATGGAATGCAGTATGTAAGAATTGATAATGGAGTATGTATAACGGATAGGTATGTCTCAATATCCCTTCATTTACTTTACAGTTGACCATGCTGCGAATCAGCAAGCCTATGCTGATAGGCTGCTAAGGTTGCTCCACCAGGCAGGTTAGTGATTATTCTGCATGTATTGTTATATAAAATATGGGAGGGAGCATGAAAGAATGTGTTGTAGTACAATAAAACAGCCATAGAATTGCCTGAATAAGTCCTCTGCATGTACTGTCAGATAAAAATGTCAGAGAGGCAGACAAAGAGTGTAGTAACCCATTAAGAAAGGTAACATATGTCTGGAATAATATATCTGCAGGCACTGTCATATAACATAAGTGAGTGAGCCTGAAAAAAGAATGTTCTAACCTATTAATAAAGGTATAATATGTCTTGAACATGTCTGCCATAAACACCGTTAAAACAAATAAAGGAGTGAGCCTGTGGAAAAGTGTGCAATGTCATTAATAAAGGTCTAAAACCCAGAGTGTGTCATAGGTTCATAGGTTCATAGGTTCATACTAGGCTATCTGCCCGAGGGCATTTACAAGCCTAGCCCATAGTTTTGTGGCTTACGCCACCCCTTTAGTATGGGGAACTATACCCATTATTTTGCTGTGCCTCTGTTGAGCAGTGACACTGAGGTAATCCCTGGGGTATATCTGCGATCTCCCATCCATTGGTCAAGATTTCTCTTGAACAAGGCCAGCGAGGTGCTCTGCCTCACATATACCGGGATTTTATTCCACAGCATAGGAGTCTTTGGGTGATGAATCTATCCCTCCAGCACATCCTATTAATAGCCGTGTCGAGGTTTAAGTCTCCGCCCTTGTGGCTCTGACGGATCTAGATTTTTGAGGTGAAGCATATTCATCAAATCTGGGTTTGACATGGCCTTGTATGTTAGGCAAAGGTCACCTCTGAGCAAGCGGTAGCGACTGAATAGAGCTGGAGTTCTTTCAGTCGGGCAGCATAGGACAGATGTTTGAGACCCTTTATCCTTTTGGTGAGGAACTTTGTGGCCTCTCCAGCTGCTGCAAGTGTCGGGTCAGATACATTCCGAATGGGGCATTGTACTCAATCATTGGTCTGATGAGTGATGAGTATAGGGAGACTATGACCTCCCTTGATCTAGATGAGAATCCCTTCATGATAAGGTGGGCAATGTAGAAGGTCTTCCTAACTACTTTAGCTACATGGGTGTCGAATGACAGACTACTATCAACCTGGGTCCCCAGGTCCCTGATAACTTCTTCTGTACTCAGTGGTTTGCCACCTATTTGGTAGCTAGGGGTAACCTTGTTTTTCCCGAAGGGTATGACTATGCATTTTTTGGCATTTAACTTTAGGCCATGGCTCTGGCACCAGTTATCCGTTTCTGTGAGACCCTTCTGAAGGATATCTGTGTCAGATGTGTTTTCTACTATGGCCAGTTTGCAGTCATCTGCAAACTTTGTCAGCCATAACCCTCCTGTGTTTGCTTGTACTTCGGAAAAGTAGATGCCAAACAAGAGTGGGCCCAGGACTGAGCCCTGTGGTACACCACTTGTGACAGGCTTTGAGTCTGACATGGCGCCAGCAACTCTGACCCTGTGGGTTCTGTCAGTCAGCCAGTTTGCAACCCATCTTGTGATGTATGGGTTAACATTTAAGCTGATGAGTTTTTCAATGATACCCGAGTGGGGTATTGTATCAAAGGCCTTCGCCAGATCGAGGTAGGCTGTATGGACTGCCTTTCCTCATCAATGGCTTTGGTGACTGTTTCAAAAGTCAACCAAGTTTAGAAGGCATGATCTGCCTTTGACAAAGCCAAACTGGGATGGATCCAAAGTCTGCAAATTCCCTATGTCTTTATTTATGAGGTCCATTATGATCCTCTCCATGGCTTTGCAGATAAGGCTTGTCAAGCTAATGGGCCGGTAATTTCCAGGGTCGGTGGAGGCACCGCCTTTGTGAAGTGGGACCACAGTTGCAGTGCGCCACTCCCTGGGCATGTATCCAGAGGTAAGACTATGATTAAACAGCTGTCCTAGCTGTGGGTTTAATTCCTCGTTGAGTTTGTGGAGCACACAGCCGGGGACACCATCAGGTCCCATGGATGCTGTGTTGTTTGCTTTGTAGAGAGGAGTTCTCACTTGGGTGTTGGAGATGTTTGGGGGCTGCAATCGCTTGGTATAGATATCTCTCCTTTGGGGAGGGGAGAAGTTTGCACTGAACCTGTCAGCCAGTATGTTGGCAATGTCTGTAGGATCAGTAATCTTCACATCATTTTGAACTAGTTCTGAGCATATCTGGGAGTTTCCTCCCAGGTTTCTAACATAGCTAAAGAAGGCCTTATGATTGTCTTTTGAGTCTTTAGCTATTTTTCTCTCAAAATTTGCTTTGGATGATTTTATGAGAGCTCTTAGTTTTTACTTATAGTGATCAAGGGTGTCTTACCTTTTAAGGATTTTGCTCTATCTTGTAGTAGCTTCCTCCTTTTGTTGTAGAGTTTGTTTATGGCTGGGGTCCACCAGAGTGGACGCTTGCCTTTGGTACAAAGAGTCTTTGTTTTGCTTGGGGTTGCCTTATCCATGCAGTCCTGCAGGTGCTGGTAGAAGGCATTTGTAAGTGATTCAGCGGCTTGAGTACTGTTTTCCGTCGGCTCGGGGCCTTAAAGGAGACCACACTAGTCTTTAGAAGTGTGAAGTCGGCTTCGAGAAGTTCTTTACTGTGGTCTTTTTATTTCAGGTGGGGTGGGATGAGGACCTCCAGCGAGATTAGTTGTGATCTGATCTCACCAGTGAGGGTATACTTCGGTGTTGAACATTGTGCTTCCATTTTCGTGATGATGAGATCAAGTATGTTTTCTCCTCTTGTGGGATGGTGACTAGTTGTTCCATGGCATTTGAGTTTATGAATTCCAGGAACTTTTGGGCTAGGTGTTTGGGCTTGAGTAGTGTTCCCAGTCTATATTAGGGTAATTGAAGTCACCTAGTATGATGGTGTTTGGTGATACATTTATCCCTCTAGTGTTTTCAAGAAGGCCATGTGAGGTTCCTGAGTTTGTGAGGGTGGCCTGTAACATGCTACAATTTGCAGAGCAGTCTTGCCTATGGTTAATTGCACCTGGATGGTCTCCGATGCATCGTGCGTTGCCACCAGTCTTGAGGTGTGGGTGTCTTTGATGAATATGGATACCCCCCCTCCTTTCTTGGTATTGTCCGGATTTTGGGGCCGGAACGCATGATAAGAGGTAAAACCTGATAGTGCTGGGGTGCTCTCAGGAGCCTTGAACCAGGTTTCTGTCACTGCACAGACATCGATGTTCTCCATACTGAGAAGGGCCTCTGTCTGTGTCACAGATTCTAAAATGTTGTTGTACCTTTGCATTATACAAACAGTACTGTTTGAAAATGTGCTGGCAACCCAGAGTTATGCAGTCCCATATAAAGTGGGTGATGGAAGTGCTAGTAGCTGTGAAACATATATACAGTCCACAATAGTTAGTTACTGGCTGGCATGAATAAGTAAACCTGGCACACGTGTAGCTTGTAATTATTCACCAGAAATGTGACTGTGTGTCAAGAAATGCAGGGTTCTGTACAAATCGAAGTGAAAATATCATGTGAAAACATCCCAGATATGTAGATAAAGAAATATAAATGCAAACAAGAAATATGTAGCAGTAACATCTGCATCCTGGACAGTTAGTATGTCAGATATAGGTCAGGCATATATTGAACTAGCCAAACCCATGACACAACCTAATGTATGGTGGCAAGTGTAATAATACAGGTAGGGGATATAAGCTTGTAGTCACTGGGAATGTAGTGTAGACTAAAAGGTCATTATAAGATGTTAACCAAGGTTTTTTCTACACCCTACCGTATGTGCATAAACCATGCAATTCCACACCTCAATGGGTATGTGTAACCTTAAATATTTGTTGGGACATATGTCCTATTGTTTTATAAATATTTGCATTAATGTTGATGCATGTGCCCTGTTCAAACACCACGTTCATGGTGGTCTGTTGCTACCAAACATCCCTGCATGCTGTTGGAATATCCACTGTCGTTCAATATATGCATGTGTTATGCTTGGTTTTCAACTGTTGGAACCTTGGTGTGTTGGTTTAATGGGAATATGACTGCATGCTGTTACAACTAATCTGGAATGCTGTTGTTTATGTTGCAATTAAACACACCTAATCCCAGAACGTATGGGAAGGCCGGTCCCAGCGGACCCACCTGTCCCTCCTCAGTTGGCGAGTGCACCTGGCACCAGCAGCTCTGGTGCCCAGCCCGGGCTCCACTTCTCCATTGATCCTGTGCCACCTTTGGGTGGAAGTGCTGCAGGGGATGGGGCTCATCCCCCCGTGCAAGCGTGGGTGGAGAAGGGCCACCTGTCAACTTTTAAGGGTCTGGGCTGTGGTGCATAGGGAGATCCAGCGTTCAGTCGCTGATCCACTATGCCAGCTTGAGGTGAGAGTGGTGCAACTCTCGGGTAAGCTTGCCCGTCCTACTCAGCCCCCAGCACAGCCACCCTTGGGGCTGTGAAGGTGCAGTGGTGACTGCCCATGGGTGGGGATCTCAGTTCCATTGTTACCATCTGTGGGCTCATGGGCTTGCGATTTCCAATCAACCTTCCACGTCAATTGTGTTCACCCACCCCTTGTGTCAAACTCCCCCCTGTATGCGTCTTGTTTGTCTTGTCTGTTTACCTCCCCAACCTACCTCCCCAAACATACCTACATCCTCTATCTCACATTCCACTCTCACCTGAAAAAGAAAATAAAAAAAGTGCAATCTGTTCCCACAACAAAATTACGTCCCATACATAGCTGCCCAATTCACACACATGTCCGCTGGACATGTAAACTGATAATTCTAATTGGCAGTACAACATATTTTGTTGTCCTCACCCCTCTCTCAGGGGTGGAATGTTTCAAAATTCACACCAAAATTCAAACATATGCACAGCTGTTGCTGGTAAAGAAATGGGCAGCTATGGACCTTCCCTACACCCACCCTGCACATCCCAAGCTGGTTTCCCTACTGCCTTTCCCTCTTTGTGCCCCTTTTTTCACCACTTTCCTATCACCCCATTTTCTTTTCTTTAAAAGAAATTAGCGAGGGGGTTAGCGGGAGTAAGCACTTTTAAGCAGTAGTTAGCGGGGGTGCGCGGGTGTGAGCTTGTGTGCACTTAGCTAAGGATTGCTAAGCGTCGCACCAACCCACGCAAACCCGCTTACAACTGCTTAAAAGTGCCTTAGTCACTCTGTATGACAAGGCCCTTGTACTGCTCAGCAGCAAAATAAAACACCCTTGTCAGTCTCGAACACGGGACCTTGGACTCACCAGTCTGCATGAAGTACCACTACACCACAGCAGATATGCAATAGCTTAATGCTGAAAGCAATATATCATGCATTACCATGAGTGAATGTAAAGGGAAAATAGGAATGACATAACACAAATCTTGTTCTGTGGGCCTTAACCAGCAGGTGTTGTTGAATTGCATGACATGACTGTGAAAAGAGAATCAGTCATGCTAGTAGGGAATAAGGTTACAGCAGCAGCTTACAAACCCCACACAGTATCAGAGCAGGATAAACACTGGCATATTTGCATAGGTCACATGCCAGACCTCCCAACAGTGACTGCTCTACAGTGATGACCCCGATTTGTAAACACATGTTAGCTGTGCCCCTCTGACTCCCTGTGAAATGTACTAACAGTAGGCAGAAAGGTGTTGAATCTCTCTTAATGACAAATGTCAATAAGTGAGAGTAGACACCGCCTGCACATCAGAAAATGTGTAGTAATAGATATGCTCTGAATCCCCCAAAGTCTGAACTGCAAAATGTCTGAACTATATGACAGGTGTATCCCAGTTATATGTACCTTTCCCTGAGGCTGTTCAAATATATACATGAGACTATCTGAGGCCTGGAAGTGTCAGACACACACAGGCATATCAGCTTGTCTGCTGTTACACACTCTGCAAATAGCTGTAGAATTAATCCCACAAGCATGCCCTTATGTAGAAGTACAACACAGAAATATCAAAGGATGTAGCCATGTACTGGTAGCAACCACCTGTCACAATGCCATTGTTCAGGTGCTGAAAACGCTGCTGTGGTACACAGTCAAAGAATACTAGACTGACCTCTGTCTGCCATCTGGATATGTCCACAGGTGGGAACTACTCAGACAGACTACAAGCCTTCATAGACTTACAGGTACACAGCAACTCTGCATGTTCAGTAAGATAAACATCACACGATAATACATAAGGCACTCTGCAGTTCTGCACCCCTACCCAAAGGTACTATATACCCGTGTAGTCAGGCACAACCAAGGGTGTAGGTAGGCATACACAGTACAGAAATATGTCCTGTTGTCCTGAGCAGACTGTGCTAATGTCAACACAAACAAACCGCAAACTGTTCAGAAGTGAGTAACGTACTAATGACAGTATAGCAGTTCACAAACAGTGCATGTGCCTGATATTCATAACTGGTAGTACAACATACTTAGTTGTTCTCACCCCTCTCTCAGGGGTGGAAGGTTTCAAATATCCCACCTAATGTATTGCATATGCACAGCTGTTGCTGGTAAAGAAATGGGCAGCTATGGAACTTCTCCACACCCATCGTGTACATCCCAAGCTGGTTTCCCTACTGTCTTCCCCTCTTTGTGCACCCTTTATCACCATATTCCTATCTCCCCATTTACTTTTCTGTCAAAGAAATTAGCGCGGGGGTTAGCGGGAGTGAGCACTTGTAAACAGTAGTAAGCGTGTTTGCACCAGTGTGAGCATGTGTGCGCTTAGCTTAACATTGCTAAGATATGATAAGCTACGCCAAGCTTAGCTTAGTATTGCTAACATAAAATAAGCTAAGCTAAGGTTAGCTTAGCATCGCTAAGTGTCGCGCAAATCCGCGCAAACCCTCTTACAACTGCTTAAAAGTGCCTTAGTCACTCTGTATGACAAGGCCCTTGTACTGTTCAGCAGCAAAATAAAATACCCTTGTCAGTCTCAAACCCCACACCTTGGACTCACCAGTCTGCATGATGTACCACTAAGCCACAGCAGATACACAATAACTTGGTGCCGAAAGAAATATAACATGCATTACAAGGAGTGAATGTAAAGGGAAAATAGGAAAGCCATAGGAATACATTGCAATAAAGAAATATAACATGCATTACAAGGAGTGAATGTAAAGGGAAAATAGGAAAGCCATAGGAATACATTGCAATAACTATTGTAGTATGCCAGTTAATCCCCTAATTCCAAAAGAAAGTACATACTCCCATGTATCCAGTGTTAGCATTAGGATGTGTGAGTAAACTTACACACTGAGGAGAGTGTACTGGAAGAAGCAACAGTCAGGTTTCAGTACAACATGCATTTCACTGGCTACAACCCAGCTCCAGATATGAGACATATACCAACCTTCTGATTGACACAACAGTGTCCACAGCAAACAAGCATGGTCCCCACCTTGCAAAACTGAAAGGCCTATGCCTATCTAACGTATCATTTTATAGCAGTGTCCTGAAATCACAGTGAGAACTGCAATTACCACACAGCAGGATGCATGCAATTACTAAATGGTGGGCACCAATTGGTGCAGAGGCCATCACATGCACATGTGCAGATACCTACAAAAGCAGCCTGTACTTGCTCTCCACACATGCAATCATATCATTGCAGCAACTGGAGAGAGAGTGAGAGAGAGAGAGACAGACAGACAGACAAACAAACAGAGGCAGTTAGGGACACCAAACCAAAAAAATAAATAAAAAAAAAACACGTCAACAGGTACAACAGACAGAGGTGAGAAATACAAAGGTAAGGTATGTAACAGAGATGTATTTGCTGGCATCTGAATGATGTGTCTGAAGTACTCTACATACTGTGAACCCTCCATATGTGGTAGCAGTCTTAATCTATATGTATATGCAAATGTGCATAGGCAATGGACATACTGCAACTGTTAGTGAAGGCTGGACATATCTATGTAGTTGAAGGTTGCTATGTGCACATTATATGTAGGTTGTAGTGTGTGGCATTGAAAACAGCAAGCAGTGCAGGTATATGCCATGTGGTGGTTAAATGCTGTGGGACTGAGTTACAGCCAGTGAGGTCTGCTACAGCTATATGGCCCGAGGACAGTGAAATGCATTCTGCACAACACTATGCAATATTATTACATAATTGTATGTCTCACAATTGTTTCATAATTGATATTCTCACCATGAAAGGTGGGCAGTATATGTGCCTATATGTGCATGTATATGTACAGCAATGGATGTTTACAAGTATGTATATATATATATCTATATATATATATATATATATATATATATATATATATATATATATATATATATATATATATATATATATATATATACACATATATACATATATGGATATATATAGATATATAGATATGTATAGGTTCATAGGTTCATAGGTTCATACTAGGCTATCTGCCCGAGGGCATTTATAAGCCTAGCCCATAGTTTTGTGGCTTACGCCACCCCTTTAGTTTGGAGAAACTATGCCCATTATTTTGCTGTGCCTCTGTCGAGCAGTGACACTGAGGTAACCCCTGGGGTGTATCTGCGATCTCCCATCCATTGGTCAAGATTCCTCTTGAACAAGGCCAGCGAGGTGCTCTGCCTCACATAAACCGGGATTTTGTTCCACAGCATAGGGAGTCTTTGGGTGATGAATCTATCCTCCAGCACGTCCTATTAATAACCGTGTCGAGGTTTAAGTCTCCCGCCCTTGTGGCTTTGAGGGATCTAGATTTTATGAGATGAAGCATGTTCATCAAATCTGGGTTTGACATGGCCTTGTATGTCAGGCATAGGTCACCTCTGAGCAAGCGGTAAGCAACTGAATATAACTGGAGTTCTTTCAGTCGGGCAGCATAAGACAGATTTTTGAGACCCTTTATCCTTTTGGTGAGGAACTTTGTGGCCTCTCCAGCTGCTGCAAGTGTCGGGTCAGATACATTCGAATGGGGCATTGTACTCGATCATTGGTCTGATGAGTGATGAGTATAGGGAGACTATGACTTCCATTGATCTAGATGTGAATCCTTCATGATAAGGTGGGCAATGTAGAAGGTCTTCCTAACTAATTTAGCAATATGAGTGTCGAATGAAAGGCTACTGTCAACCTGGGTTCCCAGATCCCTAATAACTTCTTCTGTGTTCAGGGATTGCCACCTATATGGTAGCTAGGGGTAACCTTATTTTTCCCAAGGGTATGACTATGCATTTCTTGGCATTTAACTTTAGGCCATGGCTCTGGCACCAGTTATCCGCTTCTGTGAGACCCTTCTGAAGGATATCTGTGTTGGATGTGTTTTCAACCACGGGCCCAGTTTGCAGTCATCTGCAAACTTTGTCAGCCATAACCCTCCTGTGTTTGCTTGTACTTCAGAAAAGTAGATGCCAAACAAGAGTGGGCCCAGGACTGAGCCCTGTGGGACACCACTTGTGACAGGCTTTGAGTCTGACATGGCGCCAGCAACTCTGACCCTGTGGGTTCTGTCACTCAGCCAGTTTGCAATCCATCTTGTAATGTATGGGTTTACATTTAAGTTGATGAGTTTTTCAATGATACCCGAGTGAGGTATTGTATCAAAATCTTTCGCCAGGTCTAGGTAGGCTGTATGGACTGCCTTTCCTCGCCAATGGCCTTGGTGACTGTTTCAAAAGTCAACCAAGTTTAAAAGGCATGATCTGCCTTTGACAAAGCCAAACTGGGTTGGATCCAAAGTCTGCAAGTTCCCTATGTCTTTATTTATGAGATCCATTATGATCCTCTCCATGGCTTTGCAGATAAGGCTTGTCAAGCTAATGGGACGGTAATTTCCAGGGTCGGTGGAGGCACCGCCTTTGTGGAGTGGGACCACAGTCGCTGCGCCACTCCCTGGGTACATATCCGAGGTGAGACTAAGATTAAAATCTGTCCTAACTGTGGGTTTAATTCCTCGTTGAGTTCATGGAGCACACAGCCGAGACACCATCAGGTCCCATGGATGCTGTGTTCTTTGCCTTGAGAGAGCAGTTCTCACCTGGGCGTTAGAGATGTTTGGGGGCTACAATCATTTGGTATAGATATCTCTCCTTTAGGGGAGTTTGCACTGAACCTGTCAGCCAGTATGTTGGCAATGTCTGTAGGATCAGTAATCTTCACATCATTTTGAACTAATTCTGAGCATATCTGGGAGTTTCCTCCTAGGTTTCTGACATAGCTAAAGAATGCCTTATGGTTGTCTTTAGAGTCCTTAGCTATTTTTTCTCAAAATTAGCTTTGGATGATTTTATGAGAGCTCTTAGCTTTTTACTTATAGTGATCAGCGGTGTCTTACCTTTTAAGGATTTTGCTCTATCTTGTAGTAGCTTTCTCCTTTTGTTGTAGAGTTTGTTTATGGCTGGGGTCCACCAGACTGGACGCTTGCCTTTGGTACAAAGAGTCTTTGTTTTGCTTGGGATTGCCTGATCCATGCAGCCCTGCAGGTGCTGGTAGAAGGCATTTGTAAGTGATTCAGCGGTTTGAGTAATGTTAACCGCGCTCAGGGGCCTTAAAGGAGACCACACTAGTCTTTAGAAGTGTGAAGTCGGCTTGAGAAGTTCTTTACTGTGGTCTTTTCATTTCATTTGGTGGGGATGAGGACCTCCAGCGAGATTAGTTTGTGATCAGATCTCACCAGTGAGGGGTCTACTTCCGGCATTGAACATTGTGCTCCCATGTTCATGATGATGAGATCAAGTATGTTTTCTCCTCTTGTGGGGATGGTGACTAGTTGTTCCATGGCATTTGAGTTTATGAATTCCAGGAACTTTTGGGCTAGAGTGTTTGGGCTTGAGTAGTGTTCCCAGTCTATATTAGGGTAGTTGAAGTCACCTAGTATGATGGTGTTTGGAGATACATTTATCCCCTCCAGTGTTTTCAGGAAGGCCATATGAGGTTCCTGAGTTTGCGAGGGTGGCCTGTAACATGCTACAAATTGCAGAGCAATCTTGCCTATGGTTAATTGCACCTGGATGGTTTCCGATGCATCGTGCGATGCCACCAATCTTGAGGTGTGGGTGTCCTTGATGAATATGGATACCCCTCCTCCTTTCTTGGTATTGTCCGGGTTTTGCGGCGGAAACGCATGATATGAGGTAAAACCTGATAGTGCTGGGGTGCTCTCAGGAGCCTTGAACCAGGTTTCTGTCACAGCACAGACATCGATGTTCTCCATACTGAGAAGGGCCTCAGTGCGTGCATCTTGAGGTTGAGACTTCTGGCATTGAGCAGCATTACCCTTAGTTTTTTCTTTGTTTTGTTCTAGGGTGGTAGGTTTAGAATTTGAGCCTTGCCTAAAAAGGCACTATGGGGTGGCAAGAGCCTTTGCCAAAATCCGGAATCCCAGGGTGACAAGTGCAAGCCGTCCCTTCATAAGCAGTGGCTTGTCCAGCATGTCATCCCAGGCAGACAGACATTGGATCCCCTTTGAATGACACCAGAGTTTAAGCCAATTGTTAAAGCTGATCATCTTATCTCTGTATTGTGGCATCATTCTTGGTGAAGGTAGGATACTGCTCAAGGTCAGGGTCATATCTGCTTGGGCTACATAATCAGAGAGCTCCTCTATGTCTCTTTTCATGTAGTCCAGGGAGGTACGTCTCAGGTCGTTAACACCAGCGTGGACAATGATTGAGTCGTACTTGTACCTGCTGTTGAGAGACCTGAGTGCATCGTTATGTGGCGGATTCTAGCACCCGACAGGCAGCTTACTGTGACCTTCTCCTTACTCAGTCTGGTGGCGGGACGTCAGTGTGTCTGACTATGGAGTCACCAATGACTAGTGTGTCTGGCATTGTGTTTGGCCTTAAGGGCTGTGACTGCTTGACACTCTGACTGTGTGGTCTATGTTTTGCAGGTGTTGTGTTCTGAGGTGGTAGTTGTTTGGGTGTCTGCTTTGGTGGCCTCTGCTGTTTTGGTAGATTTTTGATCAGAGCCTCAGTATGTCTTTGTGTGTTTATGTGTATGATTTGAGGTTGTGATGGTATTATGTGAGACTGGGTCTATAGTGTGTGTGGTTACCTTCTCCTCCTGTCTGGTCATGCCAGTCCTATGTTGAGAGAGCTCAGCCTCCAGTTTGGCCATATAGTTGCATCTCTGCATGTATTTGTGTTTTGTGGGAGGAGGAGAGGGTTGTCTGTGTACATGAGGCAATTGTAACATTGCCTCAATATTCCCAGGTTCACCAGCTGAGCAGGAGAGGACATTAGCAACTGATCCCTCGACATGCTAGAAGGAATAGACAGAAAAACTTAAGAAAAGGTTCTGGGGGATGTGGGTGACCGAGAAATGGGGTTTGCTTTTTTGGGGTACTTTCTATAACAAGAGTGCTGTATCGAGGTGATAAGTACTGGTAGGAGCAAGTGCTTCGCTATACAGATAGAGAATAGTCTACTTGGGAGTTAATTTATAGTTGTAGGATACACTAAATAGAACAGTAGTATACTTTGAGGAAGGTAGTTTTAAGGGAAAATTTGAAGAGTGGACTTTAGGTAGCCCTAATAGTTTAAATCTGATTAACCGAGCTGCCCTAGTGTGCAACGGTAGCAGCTCTGTGCTAAATCAGCTAAAGCCTTCTTGAAAGTGCTTTATAGCAGGGGCTGGAAAAAACAGGAAATGACCCAAAATGGCCGACAAATTACTAGTTGCTGCTTCTAACCACTCCTCTGAGGACAAACAAGCAGCTCAGTACTCCCCACTCCCACTGGTGAGTAAAGAAACTACCTCTGGCCACACAAGAAAATGGAGGAACACAGAAACCAAATACAAAGCCCAGGGATCAGCAAAATCTGATCACTGGAACAACTAGCTAGGAAAGTTTAGGAAAGGAGAAATATTTTTTTGTTTTTTTTTTTTTTTTTTTTTTGCAAACAGACAGAAAAAATGCAGTAAATGCTTTGTTTTTGACTAAATTGCTATCAAAGGCTGGTACACTTGAGTGTATTAGCCTGTTTGTTACTTTTAAGCAATACTTTAGCCCACAAGTGCAATCAACAATATAAGCTCACAAAAACAGGAAAATAAGGTAATAAAACAGTAATATAGGCACAAACAGTAGTCGAAAAGCTCAAAAGATCAAAAAATGCAAACTAAAAAGTTTAAAAAATACTATATATAGATATATATACATATATACATATATACATATGTAGATATATATAGAGATATATAGATATATACAGATATATATGGATATATATAGATATCCATATATATATTCCTATATATATATATTCATATATATATATATATATATATATATATATAGATATATATATATAATATATATATATATATATATATATATATATAAAGATATATATATATATATATATATATATATATATGTATATATATATATATGTATATATATATATATATATATATATATATATATATATATATATATATATATATATAGTGAGAGAGGGAGACACAGGGTCAGACGTATTGCAAAAGGTGCCTGGTGACCAAGGCATGAACTGAACACCAGTGCTGATACTGCAGTGCCATACCCCATTCCAAAACACTTTACCCACTAACTACCAGATAGGTGGTTGCCTGCCTAACACTGAAGGTGTCAGAAGGGAACATGGGACATAGGTGGACAGTAGCCTCCCCTTTGATATTCACAGTGCCACACTAGTCTTGTAATCTGTCTACATGGTACGTGTCATCACAAATGCTGTGTCATGTACGGAAATATAGGTCAGTGTTCCCCTGTACTCATCACAATGCCCCATGTGGTATGTACCTCACATGACAACTACAGCAAGTGGAAAGGCCACAGTCATACCTCACAAAGAGTAATACTGCCCTCAAACACATACCCTATGCAGACTGACTGACATAACCACAGCTACATTGCGTTCCATACCGGCCACCCAGAGGTTTTCTCTTTTGAACATACAGAGGTATGTCACACCCATAGCAGTCAGACAACCACCATGTCAACACCTCACAATCCCACTGGGCTACACGGCCTAGGTCCCTAATCCCCGCCACCTCACTAAACAGCACATGCTGGAGGGATAGGCTCCTATTGTCAAATATGCCATACTCTGGAGTAAATCACCCAGCATTAACAAAGAAGGCTCCTCAGTAGCAGATGTCATACATACCCCTGATGATTGTCTGGGGGATAGGTAACACGTCCTGGGAATCACCTCTGTGTATCCGGTTGACAGGAGCAAGTGAAATCAAATTACATGTGTGTCAAAGGCCAGGGTAGCATATGGCTAGGCTGCTGTGGGCCCTAGGGCCAATAGCGTATTACCTACCTATGACACAATGCACACACACATGTACTCAGTGCAATACCTGCTATGTGAGGTGGAATGAATGTGACAGTGAATGTGTTCAAGGTCTGTAATGGTGTGGTAGCTTAGTGTGAGATTGTTTCTGTCATGGTCATTTTTGTCCAAGGTGTGAGGCCAGAGAAAGATGTGTCAGTTATTGGGATGCAGACATAATAGGATGGCATATGTTGTGACGTAGTTCCTTGTGTATGACTGTGGTGTCCCATCGTAGGCTGAAGCAATACATGTATGCTCAGTAAGTGGTACTGCTGGTGAATCCAGCTGACATTTGAACTGTTGTACTACCTGAAGCTGTAGACCTAAACAGCACAGTATGGTGTATGTTCGCATTTCCTGGTAACACTGTCTTGTGTGTTTCCTGTAGTCTGCACAGATTACATACCTCAGGCATAGGTATCTGTAAGAAGGGGCACACAGTACTGTAAGGTACACAAGAAATGCTCATCTGTGCCAGCATACATTTGTGTGTTGTATGAATATCTGATGTGTGTGTAATGATGCCTGTACCATGTCCACAATCACATGTGTGTTGCAGGGTTTGCGTGTGTACCTAGCAACATGTATATTCTGTTACAGCAGTATGCCAGCTATATTAACAACTGTGCACATATGGTAGGTAGGGGTATGGCATCAATGACTAGGGTGGGTTACTGGTTATACTGTAACTGTACTTCACATTCATTGCAATGGATGACATATTTCTTCATGCATTAGCTTGATATGTACCCCCGTGGCGAGGCTGTGCATTGGAACCCAAACAGTGTGCCAAGTACTGGTGTATACTGGTTTGTTATATGGAGTGCATCAGGCACTGTCAGCCAGTTGTGGGCTGAGCACTGATATGTGGTACTGAATGTGTGTATCCTCTGACAGATGAACAGATGCTATATATGGCAGTTAACTGATATCTGTACTGTATAATGTTAAGTCTGCCACATGACTTGCTCACACATATCGTTTACTTGTCTTCCAGGCTTATGGCTCATCAAAGGAATCCCTCCTACACAGCCGCAGAGGAACAGGAAATCCACCACAGCCTGGTTCAGCACTATACTCTGCTGTTTTCCAGGGCCAGCCAGCACCAGCATGAGCGTACTACACTGTGGCAAGAACTTGTTCGTCGGTTAAATGACATAGGCATGCATAACCGGACATATGAGCAGGTACGCCATCACTGCAGTGATTTAATTAGACATGTCCGGTGGCGTGCGTCTGATATCCATAGACAACAGCTTGCCACAGGTGGTGGGGTGGCCATACATCTCCCCCTCACCAGAGTGGAGGAACTGCTCCTAAGTGTGGTGGCTCCTGGCCTACAGCAGCAACAACATCATGCATGTGTCATCATGGAGGCCGGAGCCACCCAGCATGGTGACATGGAGCATGCAGGTAACATGCTCTAGCTGTAGACTACTGTTACCTGTATTGTTAGATTATGCATATGTGAGATGTGTACTGTGTTTAGCAGTTGTGCTGCCTTTTGTGTGCAATATTGATATTTTGAATAGTATCCATACACCTATGCCTATTGTTCTACTGTAGTTTAGCACACTCACAGTAGCAATGCCACAGTTGTGGCCACTGACAAACTGTGTCATATTCTTGTAGGTCCCTCTGGTGTGACAGCAGGGCAGACGATACATGCTGGTGAGTGTGTTAACACTTTAAAAGTGGTATTGAAATGTGCATGTCATAGGTGAGGTGTAGGCCATGTACACATAACACACCTACGCATAAGGCATGCTGTGCATGATTGCTGTGAGACGTTAAACATCTCAGTAAAGTCAGTAGCTGCTTCAATCACATGCAATGCACAGAGCACCAGACACAAATGTGGCAACACTGTACTGCACATTGGATAGGCATAGTTACCACACATGTACACAACATAACACGTTTGTCATACACAGTATACCACAACATGCTACACATAGTGCAACCGGACACCCGCTGCCAGGTCACACTTCAGTATCCCACATGTCATCCACACACCACACATAATATACCTGAGGGGTAGGGGCCTAGCATAGGGCTGTGAAACACTCTTCGACACATAGCACAGTCATGTTAGGCAATGCTCCCTACTGGGCACCTCACACACCCTTGTGCAACGTGGCTGTGTAATTGTGAACTTAGCCAAGACACTGTGGTTCAGGTACAGCATGCTAGGCAGTGGTCTAGCACACTTTATTGGCCTTGAGTGACCACATGATGCATGATGATGATGGCTAATGGTACTACAACTCATACAGTTACAGTGACCACAGTACTACACATAGCTGTCATTGCTTTGTACCTCCATGTTGTGTGTGCACACATATGCACCTATACACATTATGCATAGCATGTTGTGTGTGTGTAAACATATGCAACTATACACAATATGCATAGCAGTCACATTCTGTACAAAGTGACACATATTTCTCCTGGAATGATATTGGGTATATAGGTCACATGACACATATTGGGTATGTGTGATGTTGAATGCTGCAGTCATGTACCATGCAATGTCATGGCTGGCACTGGCATTTCTGGAATATGACCCACACTCACCATAACCACTGTACAATGGCCATGTCCAGGATTGGTATTCCATCACGTATACATGCACCACTCATCCCGTGTGTGTACATAGCATGCGTGTGCTACACCTGTGTCCACAATTATCTGCTACAGACACAGACACTGCATTTAGACATGGAAATCCATGTGACACACAGATAACACATGCAGCCATGGTATGTATACCTGTGAGTGATGGTGCACAGGACATTGCAGAGCTTATAATACTTGCACAGAAATGTTGTGTCCTTGTACACATTGTGTTCCAGGGTGTAGGCAATCAGTGAATGTGTACACACATGCACCACAGCCATATGCACTGTCATTAACTATGGCTGTCTACACTCACACTGCATGGACTTGATCAACACATATTCTGCATGCTGACACGTGTGATGTGACTGTTTACCTTGTGATACTGTCACTTACCTTCAACCACTATTGAGCATGTTTTGGATTGCTGTTGTGTGTGTGTATCTGCTGTAGTGAGGAGTGTGCATGTGTTCCTGTGTGCATGTGTGCATGTGTTCATGTGTGCATGCGTTCATGTGTGCATGTGCGGACCGTAAAGTGTGTTTCCTGTCTTCCTCTCACAGGTGCTGAGTTAGGGGTTGGCGAAACCAGCAGGCGACCTGAAGCCACTGCCATGAATAGTGGTGATGATGACACATGTATTTTGGCACAGGGAGATTTGACAGGGTCTGTTGTTGGTCCACCAATTGACAGTACACAGCGTTCAACCCCATCTATGTGCACACTTATACTGTCAATACATCCATCACCACCAATGGCCATAAACAAGGGACAGCATACAGTTGGCATTGACCAGGAGAGTGTGGTACCCATGGCACTTGCATCCCCTCACAGCAGCCATAGCCGTAGACCCGGAATGGTACCACATAGGCGGAGGTCCAGGGATTCTCAGGGGAGCACCACTGGCCGTATTGCCCCTGGCAGGCGTTCCCTCACAGGTCTTACATTGACCAGTATGTTCCAGGCTGTAATGCAGGCTCAGGCATGTATGGAACGGTACACCAGGCAGAGTCTTAGGGTGCAGAGGGCACATTAAACCGCTATCAATGACAGCATCCGTGACCTTGCTGGTGCCATCCGGACTTACACCGAGGTCATTAATAGACATTGGGGGGAGACAATAGATGCCCTCCACAACATGTCTTCCTTGAGCCAGGACCGTGCAGAACAGTTGTGACGTCGACGAATGTCAGCAACAACAGCTGGCAGTGGTCGCAGATGGCCCACAGTTCACAGCCACTCCCATAGTGGCAGTACCATCCCCAGCAATGCTGGGGCTGGCCTGTCCATTGACCATCCCGGTAGACCACGTGCACGTGGTTCTGGCCAGTCCCAGCAGGGACATGGGTCCAGTCGTCATACCTCTGCCTCTGATGGCAGTACCCAGTCAGGGTTGGTACCTGATACTGTCCGTAGCACCCCTGCCAAGCACTGGTACTGGGTCCATGGCAGGAGACAGTGATCTGTACAGCCTAGCAGGTACAGTCTGTGGCTGTCCCACAAACTACCGTATATGGCAGCCACATGGTGGAGATGTGTGCATGCAGACACACACACATTAAGCAAACAACCAGGGCTCACACATACACACACACATTACATCAATATTGGCCCATGCTGTACAGTTGTCCCTCACACACACACACACACACAGACATGTCGATTGGATGGGTCAATGTCAGGCTCTGGCAAACAACAAAACGCCCTGTGCATATGATGATACCTGTGCCGCCTCCCGTCATCTGCATTATTGACGGAGGGACAGGCTAACATGATGCTGATGCACAGGGTGACACTATAGCAGTGTAGCAATAATAGCAAGTTGTCAACAAGGAAGTGTAACTACATCCTTGTAGGTATATCTGAGCAGACATTATGCATCAAAGCTCTGATTGTCAATGTAGCATTGTTTACACCACTGTTAGGTCTGAGTATGTATTATCCACCCATGTGCCACTTGGCTGAAGTGTAATGTGTTGCCAGCATGTGTTAGTGAGTGGACAGTACGTATGTGATGTGTGTAGTACAGATTAGCAAGTGTACATCTGTGAACATGGTGGGTGTGCACTGTCTGGATGTACGTGCATAGTGGACACATGGGACGTGTGGCATACCCTGTCGTACATATTGTTAACATCTCATAGCATATTTCAATGGCCAGTATGCATTCTACTACAGTTATGTACTAACATGGGTAGATGTGTGTATGACATGGGTTGGCACTATGCTGTGGGTGATACCGTTAATATCTGTCAATGATTTGTGGTCTGGTAGTATACACAACCTCAACAGCATGACTATAAGCAATCATTGGATGATGTCCTGACAAATGACACACAGTAGTAGGGAACCCAGTATCAATTGGATCCTTCCGGTGCTACACTATAACACTAACCAGTGGTAATGACCACCACCCATTACTCTGACCACACCTGTTTGTCATATAGCCCCCTTAGGTACATGCAGACACGCTAGGGATGTGTCCATCCAAATCTGGAAATGCATGGATTGGCCTACAATGCATTCCCTGGATGGGAGACATATCCTACACAAGGGTATCATACAGACAGATACCTGTTGTCTGATACATGCTGTATAGCAGTAAGCCGACTACGGCATAGTCATCCTCATGTACCGTACATACTATCCCGTCAGTACCACACAGGTGGTAGCCCTCAACATGTATGTTGGGTACCATTGTGTAGATACAGACCCATTTTATGTCATGTGTCCCTTGGTATTCACATATCCATAGGTACTGTGGAGTCCCAAGCTGTATTGCCTTTCTATATTTTGAATACTGTAGTTTGTTTTCTTTACCTTGTGTTTTGCTTGCATTCTGTTTAACAGCATATTAAAACTTCAAAAGAGACCACAGCTCTCTCTGTTCTGAGTCAGGCAGAAATAAGAACTGATTAATTAAGGACTCATTCATAAGACAGAAAAGGTCACTTAAGGTTAATCACTTGTTAACAGAGGGGGTGGAGCTAGGAACTAAAATTTCTATTTAAGGAGTAAACTAAAACATTTCAGAGCTTTACCAGAAAGGCTCATCCAGACTCTGCTACACTTTGCTGTGAAGGAAAGGTTAGTTTGCTGTTATTTTTGTATTTCTGTATTGCCTTTCTATATTTTGAATACTGTAGTTTGTTTTCTTTACCTTGTGTTTTGCTTGCATTCTGTTTAACAGCATATTAAAACTTTAAAGAGACCACAGCTCTCTCTGTTCTGAGTCAGGCAGAAATAAGAACTGATTAATTAAGGACTCATTCATAAGACAGAAAAGGTCACTTAAGGTTAATCACTTGTTAACAGAGGGGTGGAGCTAGGAACTAAAATTTCTATTTAAGGAGTAAACTAAAACATTTCAGAGCTTTACCAGAAAGGCTCATCCAGACTCTGCTACACTTTGCTGTGAAGGAAAGGTTAGTTTGCTGTTATTTTTGTATTTCTGTATTGCCTTTCTATATTTTGAATACTGTAGTTTGTTTTCTTTACCTTGTGTTTTGCTTGCATTCTGTTTAACAGCATATTAAAACTTCAAGAGAGACCACAGCTCTCTCTGTACTGAGTCAGCCAGAATTTCCCCTCCCTCCCACCCATGTAAGTTGTCTTGTTAAATACCGCTGTCTTTCTAGTTGCCGCCTCTTATGTTAATCTGACCATATATCTCATTTCTCTCTACTTTCACTGGCTTATGTGAGTAATCACAAAACCATCACTTTTGAAATCCCACCCCTTCAATTATTTAAATTTATTGGCCATCCTACAGTATTTCATAGTACCAAAATACAAAAGTAACCACCCCTTTCAGTCCATCTTGC
Organism: Protopterus annectens; assembly: GCF_019279795.1. Taxonomy (NCBI): domain Eukaryota; kingdom Metazoa; phylum Chordata; order Ceratodontiformes; family Protopteridae; genus Protopterus; species Protopterus annectens. The sequence goes on from NC_056744.1 coordinate 789,393,330, forward strand.
TGTTTTAAAAATAGTAACTCTCCACTAAACCTTAACTTTTTAAACAGGTAAAACTCAAGTTACCTACTTTCATATCTAACTCTCTAGTGCACACTGCAGAGTGCATTCTTTTCAATCTTACCTTTAAGCATCCCTGTTACTAGCACTTTCTCTAATACCTAAAAAGATCATCTCTACTTGACTCCAAGTAGACTTTCTCTAACTGTTAAACCTAGCACTTGCTCCTACAGTACTTATTACCTTGATACGGCACTCTTATAGATAGCACCCAAAAAGGCAAACCCCATTTCTCGGTCACCACGTCCCCGAATCTCTTTTTAAAGTTTTTTGTCTAGTCCTTCTAGCATGTTGAGGGATCAGTTGCTAGTGTCCTCTCCTGCTCAGCTGGTGAACCTGGGAATATTGAGTCAATGTTACAATTGCCTCATGTACACAGACAACCCTCTCCTCCTCCCACAAAACACAAATACATGCGAGAGATGCAACTATACGGCCAAACTGGAGGCTGAGCTCTCTCAACATAGGACTGGCAAGACCAGTCAGGAGGAGAAGGTTACCACACACACTATAGACCCAGTCTCACATAGTACCATCACAACCTCAAATCATACACATAAACACACAAAGACATACTCGGCGGCTCTGATCAAAAATCTACCAAAACAGCAGAGGCCACCAAAGCAGACACCCAAACAACCACCACCTCAGAACACAACACCTGCAACACATAGACCTCACAGTCAGAGTGTCAAACAGTCACAGCCCTTAAGGCCAAACACAATGCCAGACACACTAGTCATTGGTGACTCCATAGTCAGACACACTGACGTCCCGCTCACCAGACTGAGTAAGGAGAAGGTCACAGTAAGCTGCCTGTCGGGCGCTAGAATCTGCCACATCACGCAAGCACTCAGGTCTCTCAACAGCAGGTACAAATACCCCTCACTGGTGAGATCAGATCACAAACTAATCTCGCTGGAGGTCCTCATCCCACCCACACCTGAAATAAAAAAGACCACAATAAAGAACTTCTCGAAAGCCGACTTCACACTTCTAAAGACTAGTGTGGTCTCCTTTAAGGCCCCCGAGCCGACGGAAATCAGTCATTGTCCACGCTGGTGTAAACGACCTGAGACGTACCTCCTTGGACTACATGAAAAGAGACATTGAGGAGCTCTCTGATCATGTAGCCCAGACAGGTATGACCCTGACCTTGAGCAGTATCCTACCTTCACCAAGAATGATGCCACAATACAGAGATAAGATGATCAGCTTTAACAATTGGCTTAAACTCTGGTGTCATTCAAAGGGGATCCAATGTCTGTCTGCCTGGGATGACATGCTGGACAAGCCACGCTGTTCAAGGGACGGCTTGCACCTGTCACCCTGGGATTCGGATATTGGCAAAGGCTCTTGCCACCCCCATAGTGCCTTTTTAGGCAAGGCTCAAATTCTAAACCTACCACCCTAGAACACAAAAAAGGAAAAACTAAGGGTAATGCTGCTCAATGCCAGAAGTCTAAATCTCAAAATGCACGCACTCGAGGCCCTTCTCAGTATGGAGAACATCGATGTCTGTGCAGTGACAGAAACCTGGTTCAAGGCTCCTGAGAGCACCCCTGCACTATCAGGTTTTACCTCTTATCATGCGTTCCGGCCCCAAAATCCGGACAATACCAAGAAAGGAGGGGGGGTATCCATATTCATCAAAGACACCCACACCTCAAGACTGGTGGCAACGCACGATGCATCGGAGACCATCCAGGTGCAATTAACCATAGGCAAGACTGCTCTGCAAATTGTAGCATGTTACAGGCCACCCTCACAAACTCAGGAACCTCACATGGCCTTCCTGAAAACACTAGAGGAGATAAATGTATCACCAAACACCATCATACTAGGTGACTTCAATTACCCTAATATAGACTGGGAACACTACTCAAGCCCAAACACCCTAGCCCAAAAGTTCCTGGAATTCATAAACTCAAATGCCATGGAACAACTAGTCACCATCCCCACAAGAGGAGAAAACATACTTGATCTCATCATCACGAACATGGGAGCACAATGTTCAACACCGGAAGTATACCCCTCACTGGTGAGATCAGATCACAAACTAATCTCGCTGGAGGTCCTCATCCCACCCACACCTGAAATAAAAAAGACCACAATAAAGAACTTCTCGAAAGCCGACTTCACACTTCTAAAGACTAGTGTGGTCTCCTTTAAGGCCCCCGAGCCGACGGAAATCAGTACTCAAGCCGCTGAATCACTTACAAACGCCTTCTACCAGCACCTGCAGGACTGCATGGATAAGGCAATCCCAAGCAAAACAAAGACTCTTTGTACCAAAGGCAAGTCCACTCTGGTGGACCCCAGCCATAAACAAACTCTACAACAAAAGGAGGAAGCTACTACAAGATAGAGCAAAATCCTTAAAAGGTAAGACACCCTTGATCACTATAAGTAAAAAACTAAGAGCTCTCATAAAATCATCCAAAGCAAATTTTGAGAGAAAAATAGCTAAAGACTCAAAAGACAATCATAAGGCCTTCTTTAGCTATGTTAGAAACCTGGGAGGAAACTCCCAGATATGCTCAGAACTAGTTCAAAATGATGTGAAGATTACTGATCCTACAGACATTGCCAACATACTGGCTGACAGGTTCAGTGCAAACTTCTCCCCCCAAAGGAGAGATATCTATACCAAGCAATTGCAGCCCCCAAACATCTCCAGCCCAAGTGAGAACTGCTCTCCAAAGCAAAACACAGCATCCATGGGACCTGATGGTGTCCCCGGCTGTGTGCTCCACGAACTCAACGAGGAATTAAACCCACAGCTAGGACAGCTGTTTAATCATAGTCTTACCTCTGGATACACCCAGGAGTGGCGCACTGCAACTGTGGTCCCACTTCACAAAGGCGGTGCCTCCACCGACCCTGGAAATTACCGCCCATTAGCTTGACAAGCCTTATCTGCAAAGCCATGGAGAGGATCATAATGGACCTCATAAATAAAGACATAGGAATTTGCAGACTTTGGATCCATCCCAGTTTGGCTTTGTCAAAGGCAGATCATGCCTTCTAAACTTGGTTGACTTTTTCAAACAGTCACCAAAGCCATTGATGAGGGAAAGGCAGTCCATACAGCCTACCTCGATCTGGCGAAGGCCTTTGATACAATACCCCACTGGTATCATTGAAAACTCATCAGCTTAAATGTTAACCCATACATCACAAGATGGGTTGCAAACTGGCTGAGTGACAGAACCCACAGGGTCAGAGTTGCTGGTGCCATGTCAGACTCAAAGCCTGTCACAAGTGGTGTACCACAGGGCTCAGTCCTGGGCCCACTCTTGTTTGGCATCTACTTTTCCCAGGTACAAGCACACACCGCAGGGTTATGGCTGACAAACTTTGCAGATGCCTGCATACTGGGCGCCATAGTAAAACACATCTGACACAGATATCCTTCAGAAGGGTCTCACAGAAACGGATAACTGGTGCCAGAGCCATGGCCTAAAGTTAAATGCCAAAAAATACATAGTCATACCCTTCGGGAAAAACAAGGTTACCCCTAGCTACCAAATAGGTGGCAGTCCACTGAGTACAGAAGAAGTTATCAGGGACCTGGGGACCCAGGTTGATAGTAGTCTGTCATTCGACACCCATGTAGCTAAAGTAGTTAGGAAGACCTTCTACATTGCCCACCTTATCATGAAGGGATTCTCATCTAGATCAAGGGAGGTCATAGTCTCCCTATACTCATCACTCATCAGACCAATGATTGAGTACAATGCCCCATTCGGAATGTATCTGACCCGACACTTGCAGCAGCTGGAGGCCACAAAAGTTCCTCACCAAAAGGATAAAGGGTCTCAAACATCTGTCCTATGCTGCCCGACTGAAAGAACTCCAGCTCTATTCAGTCGCCACCGCTTGCTCAGACGTGACCTTCGCCTAACATACGAGGGCACGTCAAACCCAGATTTGAGGAATCTGCCTCACCTCAAAAATCTAGATACGTCAGAGCCACAAGGGCGGGAGACTTAAACCTCGACACGGCTATTAATAGGACGTGCTGGAGAGATAGATTCATCACGCAAAGACTCCTATGCTGTGGAATAAAGTCCCGTATATGTGAGGCAGAGCACCTCGCTGGCCTTGTTCAAGAGAAATCTTGACCAATGGATGGGAGATCGCAGATATACCCCAGGGATTACCTCAGTGTCACTGCTCAACAGAGGCACAGCAAAATAATGGGTATAGTTCCCCATACTAAAGGGGTGGCGTAAGCCACAAAACTATGGGCTAGGCTTGTAAATGCCCTCTGGCAGATAGCCTAGTATGAACCTATGAACCTATGAACATAAGACATTAGAGGCCTGAATGCATTTCCACAAGGCAGTCGTACACCTATAAAGACTGTCCATTCTTGGCAGACTTTGTTGTGTATGACCATGTCTGACATATACCCCAGGCATATACCCTCACTCACACTATTCTTAAGTAACTGTCATGGGTCTGTGTGCCACAGAACACGACAGTGGATGGCCTTGTCACATACATACATATGTGACCTATGATCTGAGAAGCAGCGGCACAACCTGTCAATGGAAACAAATGTATCCGTGTAGTATGCAGGCTTCACACCTATGTACTGATTGAGGGGACATGTACACATATATATTTGCCATGCAGATACCTGATGTGTGCAATGCACTTACTGTTGTAATCATACTATGTCATACCATAGTAAAAGCAAAACCTACTCCGCGTTGGCCAACAGTGACACACACACAGTCAGCATTTGCAGGATTCAAACCCCTATCTAACTATGTTATGATATTAGAGAGAGACACATTAACAGGGCACGCTATTTGCTTTACTGGTTGGTTTCCCTTCTCCGGCTGTATTTGTAGGATGGTGACATCATCAGCCTTTCCAAAGAGGAATGTACCTCTTTTTTTGAGTTTTCCCAGTCTCCAAAAAAGGGGACACCTCTCAAAGGAAACTGCACACATACACACACACACTGTTTGCAGGATTCAAACCCCTACCTAACTAGGTTATGATACTAGTGAGAGATGCATTAACATGGCGCGCTATTTGCTTTACTGACTGGTTTCTCTTCTCCAGCTGTATTTGTAGGATGGTGACATCATCAGTCTTTCCAAAGAGGAATGTACCTCTTTTAGTGAGCTTTCCCAGTCTCCAAAAATGGGACACCTCTCAAAGAAGACTTCACACATACACACACCCCCCTATAGACACACTGTTTGCAGGTTTTAAACCCCTACCTAACTATGTTATGATACTAGAGTGAGATGCATTAACATGGCGCGCTATTTGCTTTACTGGCTGGTTTTCCTTCTCCGGCTGTATTTGTAGGATGTTGACATCATCAATCTTTCCAAAGAGGAATGTACCTCTTTTAGTGAGTTTTCCCAGTCTCCAAAAAGGGGACACCTCTCAAATTAAACTGCACACATCCCCCCCACCAACACACACACTCACTGTTTGCAGGATTTAAACCCCTACCTAACTATGTTATGATACTAGAGAGAGACGCATTAACGCATTAACATAGCGCGCTATTTGCTTTACTGGTTTGTAAGATGGTGACATCATCAGTCTTTCCAAAGAGGAATGTACCTTTTTTAGTGAGTTTTCCCAGTCTCCAAAAAGGGGGCATCTCTCAAAGGAAAATGCACACATACATACACCCATCCCCACACAGACACTCACTGTTTGCAGGATTCAAACCCCTACCTAACTATGTTATGACACTAAAGCGAAATGGATTAACACGGCACGCTATTTGCTTTACTAGCTGGTTTTCCTTCTCCGGCTGTATTTGTAGGATGGTGACATCATCAGACCGGACATGGTGATGTGTGTACACTTTGTTTTATGCCATTCCAGGAATAGTCCATGTGGGTCAGCAGGTGTCAAAAGCTTGCACAAGACCTCAGAATCCTTACCTTGTGTGATCTATCTGTGGACACACTGACATTCTGTCATATGTCAACACATATTTATGCACAGCTTGTTGGTTTTGTGGATACTACATGTGTCTTGGATGTTTAATAAAGGGCTATGTGACACATGTGTAGATGTGTTCATTGATGTATGTCCTGGGTGGCTGCCTTGCAAACAGTCTAGCATGTTTGGGAACCATGATCCGCACATGAACATACCACAGTTGGTAGGGTTGTGTGTATGTCAGCTTCCAATAGCTCTGTTTATGACTGCAACCATGATGGACTCCATGACCTTGCAGATCAGATTTCATAGGCGTACTGGACTTGACTTCCCATGATGTGTTGTGCACCAACACTTGTGGGGAGTGCCATATGTAGCTGTGACACATTCAACGGTTCCACATCCTGTGTAGGGGGTGAGGCTCAGCTGACTGTTCAGGTGCATGATCAGTTTGTTCTGTAGTTTGTGCATGACACATATTGGGAATCAATGTATTCTACTTGCTGCCATGCTTTTTGCAGTGGGGGTTGCTGCTCATCCATTCTACATGTAATATCTCCTGGTATGATGATGTGGACTATTGTCAGTGGGAGATGGGTATGTACATATGGGCCTGTCTGTCATGATGTCGGCATTGTCACTCAGGTACAGTTGGCCCTGACTCAGGACATATATGGGTGTACATTGCTATTTATGACATAGGTGAAGGAGGTGTCATGATTCAGTCTGGACTCCTTCTCAGCTACTCTTTACAAAACACCAACAAACATGAGCACTAATCCCTGTTATACTCTTTTACATGCTTAACACCCTACTGATCCTTTGTGATCAGGCTACAGAGTATGTCATGATAATATCCTGGCATGTCCAGGGGTCGGTTTCGTGTGTACTCTTCAGTCCAGCTGGTGGATATTGTGATATTGACACAATGTCACATCTGCCTCATGTACACAGACAACCCTCTCCTCCTCCAGACAAACTCAGATATATGTGTGAGATGCACCTATATAGACATAGAGGGTGCTGAACTCTCTCGACCCATGACTGGCACAGTCTATCAGGTGGTGAAGGTAACCACACACACCACACATCGGTCTCACATATCCTCTAGCAACAGCACTCAAACCACATTATCACACATAGACATACTCGGATGCTGTAAATGTACTCTACCTAAGCAGCAGAGACCTCCAAAGCAGACACACACACACCTGCTATCCCACTACAATACCCACATATCACATAGTTCACAATGTCAGTGTGCCACACAGTCACTGCCCTTCGGGCTAAACAACACACCTAATACACTTGTAATAGGCAACACTTATTGTCAGACACACTGATGTACCACTCACCAGCCCTAACAAGGGAATAGTCACTTTGGTCTGTCTGTTGGATGCCAGGATCTGCCACATAACACAGGCAGTCAGGTCACTCCAAAGCAAGTACAGGACTGGCACCATCATTGTCCATGCTGGTGTGTATAACCTCAGACGTTACTCCCTGAACCACATGACATGATACATGGAGGAACACTCTGATCATGTAGCCTAGGTCAGTATGACCCTGACCTTGTCTAGCATCTTACACCCACGAAGTATGATGTCACAGTATATGGACACACATATCACATTTAACAGTTGCCTACCAAATTTGTTTAATTCATAGGGGATACAGTGTCTGTCAGCCTATGGTGACATGCTCAACATGCCACGTAGCTTCACTGTGGACAGCTTGCACCTGTCATCCTTGGACTTTGGAATGCTGGCTAAGGCTCTTGCTACCACCATAGTGCCTTTTTTAAGCAGGGCTCAGAAGACCAACACACCTGAATAGACATTACAGGTTAAATGAAACTAAGGGTAATGCTGCTCAACAACAGTCGTGTTAACCTCATATTGCGGCCACTGAGGACTCTCCTCAGTATGGAGGATAGCGATATCTGTGCACTGACAGACGCCTGGTTCAGGCTCACTTATGCACACCAGCACTACCAGGTTATGTTTCCTACCATGCTGTCTGACAACAAGACTTGGAACAGACAGCACAACTAGGGGGAGTATCCATATACATCACAGATGCACACACCTCCAGGTTAGTAGCACTGCACAAAGCATCACAGACCATACATATACAACTACCATTGTGCAATATTGCCTTTCAGTTTGTTGCCTGCTACAGAACACACTCCCAAACTCAGGGACCACTCTCGGCTTTTGTGGGAACTATGGAGAATATGAAGGTCTCCACAGACACCATTATATTGTGTGTCTTCATATACACAAATATTGGCTGGGGATACTACTCAAGCCACGACACCCTCACCCAACAGTCGCTACAATTTGTAGACTCATATGCTATGGCACAACCAGTCAGCACAGCCACAAGGGGGAATACATATTCGACCTGATCATCACCAACATGGGGACTCTATGTTCCACACCAGCGATATACCCCTCATTGGTAAGGTCAGAACATACATGTATCTCACTGGACATACATATACCCTCCATACACCCATCCTGGGTAATCTTGGTGAACTTCTCATGAGCCAACGTCTCACGTCACCGAAGCAAGGTGGTATCCTTCAGAGACCCTGAGACAGTGTCAAATACGGCTCACACTGCTGCATCCTTTACATACACATTCTATGGACACCTAGCAGACTGCATGGATTGTGCTATCCCAAATAACAACAGGACTCACTACTCCAATGGCTGGGGACCTGTGTGGTAGACCCCAGCCATTAATAAGCTGTACAACATCAGGAGGAAGCTACTACATGATAGAGCACAATCACAGACTGGGAAGGCATCTGTGATCTGTACTAGCAGACAGCTACGATTTCTCATGAACTTTTCTAAGGGCTGCTTCTACCAGACAATTGCAACAGACACGTAGGACTATCACACGGCCTTCTTCAGTTATGTCAGGAACCTGGGTGGACACTCACTGATATGCTGTGAGTTACTGCATACTGACTAAACCTACCCTGAACTCACTGGCATTGCCAACATCCTGGCAAACAGGTTCAGTGCAGATGTCTCCCACCCATCCCCCCTAAGGAGCAACTATCCATCCCAACAGAGTATAACCTCCCTGACATCACACAGTAACAGGTGAGTGCTGCCATCCCCAAAGCGTACATCACAGTATCAATGTGACCAGACGGTGTCCGAGCCTGCATCTTACATGAGCATCATGACAGACGCAACCCTCACATTACATCACTGTTCAATATCGGAGTTACCACAGGATATGTACCCAAGGAATGGCATACAGCAAGAGTGGTCCCACTCCACACAGTTGGTGCCACAACGGACCACAGACAATATTGCCCTATAAGCCTAAATGGCCTGTTCTGCAAAGCTAGGGAGCGTATTGTCATGGGACTCATACACATAGACATTCTTTAAATGGCTAACAGGTCCATCGACATAGGGACGGCCATCCACACAGCCTACCTGAACCCTGCAAAACCCTTCAATACAATAACCCACTGGGCCATTATGCATAGGCTCACCATCGTCGATATGGACACATATCTCACACAATGGATTGATACCTGGATCAGGGATAGCACCCACATGGTCAGAATTGCAGGTGCCATGTCTGTCTATACACCAGTTACACATGGCATTCCACACGGCTCGGTCCTGGGACCTCTCTTGTTCAGTATATATTTATCTGACGTACAGGCTACCACAGGGGGAATATGGCTGAACATGTTTACACTTGACTGCAAACTGGGTGCCATGATCAACTCTCCAGCTGCCACATGCATTCTCAAACAGGGTCTCACAGAGATGGATGACTGGTGCCTGAGCCATGCCCTACAGTTAAATGCCATTAGTTGCATACTCATCCCCTTTGGGAATAACAACATGCCCACACATTACCACATAGGTAGTACTCCATTACATATGGTAGGAGTTGTTAGGGGTTTGGGGACATGACTTGTTCGTACTGTCACCTTTGACATTCACGTTGCCAAAGTGGTTGGACACACCTTCTATGTGGGCCACCTTATCCCATATGGTTTCACATCTAGATCAAGTGAGGTCATTGTGCCCCTATACTCATCACATCCATGCTTGGTTACAATGCCACATTTGGGGTGTACCTTACCCGACACCTGCAGCAACTGTAATGGCCAGGGAAGTTCCTCACCAAGCAGATCTAAGGACTCACACAGATGCCCTGCACAGCTCAGATGCAGTAACTCCAGCTCTACTCAGTCACTTAACACCTACTCGGATATGATGTGTGCCTGTTGTTTACAGATATACCCAACCCAGAATTACTGGACATGCTCCACCTCAGGATATCCGACTCCCGTGGAGCTACACACTCCAGGGATGTATACCTCAGCACAGATGTTAATAGGACATTGTGGTGGGACAGATTCTAGAGGATCCACTCACTCCAGAATGTACTCCCAGTTTCACATAGGCAGTGCCACCCACTGACCACCTACTGGAGACATCTTGACGACTGTATGGGTGATCGTATGTGTACCCCTGGGATATCTTCTGTGTCCCTGCTAGACAGAGGCACACTAACCTAAAAGTACATGGGCTATCTTGTGTGACCTACTATTCACACACACAGTGTAGTAATCTGACAGGGTTGCAAATGCTAAACACACTCTGGCTAGGCTTGTACATGCCCTAGGGCAGATAGCCTAGTATGGACCTCTGAACCTATGCTAATGTTCAAGATGCACAATGTTTATTGCTGATACTGTTTGCAGGTCTTTATCATGTTTGCTTTACCAGTTTCTATGGACAGCTTCAGTATCTGCAGAACATATTTGATTATGACAGGGTTCCACTATATTATAGATGTGTCTGTTTTCATATGACTGTGTGCACAGGGCAGATTGCTGTATAGTGATAGGTTCCTGGGTTAACACATGCAACTGCCAGATATGCGTGGCTCACTGCTGTACTCAGACATGGCCTAAGTGTGTGAGCATGCCCAGTTCTGCCATTCCGTGTTTTGTTGCCTGACATTTGTCTCATTTATTCAAGTGTGTGTGAGCATGCCCAGTGTGAGCTTTCAGTATGTTGCTATCTGAGGTCCACTACATTGGTTGATGTGTGCGAACATGACAGATATTAACATTTATACTGTGTGTTTTGGAAGTCAGGTTCTGTTCTCACTGCAGGACTCACCTTTGTGTCATAACTCGACAAGGATTATGCTGTGCCTGCAGGGTTTCCATGAAATACTTTGCATAGACTTATCAACATTCCTTCATACAGGCTGACCACAGCAATGCTGTCATGGTTTAGTGGTTCAGTACTTTGGCTATAGTGCACAGTATCCTGGGTTCGAGGCCCATCACTGCTTTATATTTTCATACTGAGCAGACCAGACTGCTTAAGGGCCCGTTAAGCAAATATGAGCATGTTGGCTTTTGTTCAGCTATGCCCTACTTAGACCAGGCTTGTCCGACATTGCTCAATATTCACCAAAATGCTGGACGTTGCCCAATATTACTGAACATTGACCACAGTTGTGCTAGTTGGTGTGTGCGATTTTGTTTGCATATACTACATGGTGGTAAATGCTGTTTAGCACTGCTTTATATTGCTTAACACATGGCAATCATGCCTTAGGTGGTGCTGCAGGGCTGCCTATGTCGGATGCACATACTACACTCCCTGTACATGTTTGAAAGCAGGTAGTATCAACTTAGGCATCCCTTTTACTATATGTGCGAGTCGGAGAGGTATCATTTCCAGAGTTCCTACTGAGCCAGTGTATGTGCTATGCGTTGCCTCTTTGCCAAGGCCAAAGCATACTGGGCACACCTCCTTCTGCCTACTGGGGCAGGCTCAGGTTGTTCCTCCTCCGAGTCACGCTCTGCCTGTGATGGCCTTGGCAATGGTGGGGGGCTGTTTGGCCCAGGCCTATGCTGGTCCTGCTGCAGCTGTTTTCACAGGATCATATTATGTAACATAGCACATACCATGACAATTTGGGTACATGTAGTTGATGAGTACTGCAAGGCTCCACCAGATGTGTCCAGGCACCAGAACCGTGACTTGAGCAGCCCAAACACACGCTCTATTACATTAAGTGTTTGTGCATGTGCCTTATTATGGCATTCCTGTTCAGGTGTGTGTGCGTTTCTGATGGGTGTCATCAGCCACGGCTCCAGTGCATAGCCAGCATCCCCCACTAGGTGACCATGTGGGATGTCTCCATTAGCAAATGTCTGGTACAGCTGTGTCAGATGCCAGATATGGGAATCATGGTAGCTTCCAGGGCAGCCTGCACACACATTCAGTATTATGCCCTGGGCATCACACATGACCTGGCAGCTGATGGAGGGGAAGACCTTGCGGTTGAAGTAGACCCTACCCCGCTCAACAGCTGGTGCTTTGATGCATATGTGCGTGCAGTCTATTGCACCCACTACCTCAGGGTATTCCGCTATTTGCTGGAAGAGATGCATATTGCTGGCCAATACCTCACGGGAATTGGGGAAATATACATGATCACCGACATGTTCTGACATGGCATGCAGGAACTGGTGTAGTACCCTGGATGCTGATGCCTGTGATATCCCCATCATATCACCAGTTGGTCTTTGGAAGGTACCTGTTGCTAATATTCTTAGGCCAACACATACCTTGGTTTCCACTGGGATGGGTTCCCTTTGTTGGTTCTGTGTGTGAGGCGTGGCCTGCACAGCTCAACAATTTGCTGCAGGAGGTCTCTCTCCACTCTATAGCGCTCCACTATCTCCAGCTCATGCAGCCCCTGGTAGGTTACCCTGGGCCTGTACACTCTTCTCCCTCTCCTCACTGTGGGTTGTCCAGAAGCATTTCCATTGTCATCACCCTCAGCATGTTGCATATGTCGCCTTATAACAGCAATGGCAGCCCCTAACATTTCTTTGTCTCAGTAAAGCTTTTTGAGTTTTCAATTCTATTAGCTTACTGCAGTGTCTGTTGTGAGAAACATACTGGACTGTTTTTGCTGAGTTTTAAGTGCTAGGCTGGGCTGGGCTAGTGTACTGCCTGTGTAATTGCCTGATTCTGATTGTTTTCACCTGCTAGCTCTGCTAGTACTCTCTGGTAGCTTCCTACTATTTGTTGTGCTTCCTTTTTCCTTTCTGTTTCCTCGGGGGGGGGGGGGAGCGCTGTGCACGCAAGCGCAAACACGCACACAGCAGCTAACACACACGCACACATGCTTACACGGACTAAAACTTGCTTATTCGGGTTAAAACGCGCGCACACCAGCGCAAATGCGCTTACAGCTCTTTAAACAGTCTTATACATGCTTACTCCGGCTTAAACGCATGCATACTCACGCTTACACATGTGCACTCTGTTTTACTCGGGTTTACACACCCGCACACACACGCATACCCATTCAGCAAGAAACTTTGGTGTTATCCACGGCATACACCTTCCATTTCTTGGCTTTCCCTAGCCTACCTGTTGACACACCTCTTTCCATGATGTATAAATTATAGCTGACACATGCCACTCTGCTCCAATGAGCTTCACTTCTTTCATACATACCCCCCTCGTGATGTCACCTATCTTCTACTCTGTTACTCCCCATATCCTACTCCTACACTCCACTGACTGTGCTCATTTGCTATGTAAACTTGCATTTCACTATCCTAACACTCATTTACATAGGATTGCCTACTGATGCTTTGTTACATGTCTTAGACTGAGTTCCCCCCTTAGCAACCTCTACTCGGTGGCCATGTTGTCTTCAACCTGCCATTCCCTTGCATTGTACATTAACAATTTCAATAAAATCCATCATTTGTGGGTTTTAATTTTTAGTATTCTGGGTTTTAGAGCGCAGCCCGTTTGCGCGGTGCTATGCTACACTTAAACATCGGAAATCGGCGAAAAAAAAATATTTTTATTTTCATATCGCATCAGGAAACATTTCCAATGGCCATATATTTGGCCATTGACATGCTTCCTGCACTGGATGCAACCTGTATTTGGAGCTGTCATGGCTCCGTTTTGTTATTTGCAGAATGGTACTCAGTTGTCAACTGAGTACATTTCTGCAAATAACACTGCTCTTACTCGGACGGGTTTGGGTTTCCTGAATTGCAAATCTACCTCATTTGCATGCCTTTTGCCTGCAATTGAGGTAATTTGCATATCCCAGCCCTGTCCATGTAAGAGCTGTTTTAGGAGCTCTCTTACACGCCCCTACAGGCTGTTCCTGGATCGCTTGTCAGACATGATGGCTGCATGGAGTCTTACTCTAATCTAAGACTCCGTGCAAGCCTTCGTGAATCCGGCCCACTAAATAGAGCCAGAGAAATCATATCCAAGGTACTGGGAGAGGAATGTATCACATTATCCTGCCTTCCTATACCTACAGAATGATTTGTGAAAAGTAGGAAGAAGTATGTCTGCTATTAGTACACTATAGTCATATACTGGGGAGATACAGTATATAGGTATCAACAATACCAAGGCAATGAGTTTAGCCAGTAGTTATCAGTCAAGCATAATAGAAGAAATTGAACAGTTTTGAGCACTGTGTTCTGGAGTACTATAATGACCCCCAAGACAGATTAAAAATAACAGTACCCATAGTGCAAGAGCATATGGAAAGGACACAGCTGTACAACAAAGAATTTATAACAGGAATGCTAGAAGTAGAGTATTCCAAACTGAGAATCCTTTAAGGTAATATTTATTGACTGATTTCTTTATTTGCATTTGTTGACAGGGAACATCTGAATGGGTAAAACACTCTTTTCATCAGAGGACTGGGGGGAAAAGGACCACAAAAAGAAACAATATAAAATGTAGAGCATACATGTTCACTGTACAGTCATTTAATAAGATCATTTTTGCTTTAGCGAATACTAAACTAATGGAATGCTTTGCAAAACATAAGAATAATGGTAGTAGTACACCAAATAAATTGAAATCATGGCAATAACATAGAATTGTGGAAGGAAAACTGAAACATTAACTAGTATTAAATAATCTACACAACACAGTACTTTTAAGTTTTATAAAATTTTTGTGAAGGAGTAGACTGAAGAGGTAAAGGCGCTAAGTGGGTATTTGAGAAATTATAAATAAAAGTAATAGAGGTTATATGATAATTTTGCTATAATGATTGAAGGTGATTGGCAGTATAATCCTATGGAGACAGACAGGAAAGTAACAGATATACTATGTGATTATACTGAAGCCTTATAGAGATGTATCGACAGCACTTGTAAGTTTCGGAGCAAAATCAGAGAATCTGATAAGGAGAAAAGACTATTATATAACGTAGGTCTTGATGAATGATACACAATTCAAACCCAAAAAACAGAAGGCCCAGGAATTGCTGTTATACATCAAGGAAATATTCTCACTGCTGCCTGGTAAAACTATCTTAACCAAACACCATACAGAAACCAATCCAGGGGACTAAGATGACCTAAAACCTTACATGATCTTTATATCAGAGAGAAAGGCAGTCTGAGAATAAATTAAAAGAGATGTTCCATCTAAGGATCACTGAAGAATATCCCAGTGAATGGAATAGCTTATAGTTTAGGTGGCTGAATCAGGTGGAACCATAAGGTTTTGTAATGATGATGGCAAACAATGCTATTTCTAAATTCTATAGTTATGCTATGCACAAAGATGATGAACTGATGGACCAGCTAGAAAAGGCTAGAATTCCAACCACCCTGGACTTAATGATAGCATACTATTAGATTCCCCTCACTGAAGAAGTTAAAGACAAAATTGCATTCTCACCACCTGAGGGATGTTTTAATGTACAGTCATCCTAGTTAGCCTTCAAGGTGCCCCTGTTGATAGAAATGATCCTGAAATCCTATATGCCCCTTAGTCTTCTGCATAGCTGCATTATGTGATCATCCATAGACCATCAATCCGTACATTGGGGCTTACAGCTACCAAAAGTACAAGCAGTCTTTAACTGCCTTACAGAGGTAAATCTTATATGGAATGCCTCTCAGAGCAATACCGGAATGACCAAAATTATGTCTATGATTTGCATTATAGGAAGGAGATTATAAAATTCAAACCGAAAGGTTGGTGCAATAAGAGACTGATCAACATCTTGCATCAAGAGACAAGTGAGAGCTTTTATTATGTTTGGCAAGGCATTACAGGAAGGTTTTCTTATATTACACCTCTATAACATGCCCTATCACTGAAATGACTAAAGGTAAGATGCCCATAATGATGAAGTAGACACTGGAGGCAGAGACCACCTTCCAACAGGTCAAAAGAACAGTCTGTGGTCAGGAGCCATGCTGGTATCCCCTGCGTTTGCTGAGCAGTTTATACCTTACACTGATGCATCTGATGTGGGCCTAAGCACAGTGTTATCTAAAAAGTTAGGTGGTGAAGATAACTGAATTTGTAACCTAAGTAGGAAATTTTTATTGCCTGGATGAAAACTTGAATCAAAGCCTTTGTGATGACTATACTTGAATTCAGCACCTCAGCTGTAAAATGTACTGTTCAAATGTTTGTTTTATATTTATACAGCAGATACTGCTTGTTTTGTCATTTACAATCCCTGCACACGTGTTCAGTTTGTCATAGTAATTGCTGCAAGCTGCTTGTGATAATTGTAGCAAGCAGCTTGTTATAATTTCCAGGAAAACCTTTTTCCCCCTAACTTTGTGAAGACCTCTTTTGAGGAGGAGGATCTCCAGCTTTTGGGGAACTGTTCATTCTGCCAAATGACACATCTACACTTCTCATGCTGTGAAAAAGAGTATAATAAATGATCATCAGCCAAAGAGTGTGGAAGCATTTTTCCTTGATCTTTGAGTTTATGCACATCACCAACCACTCAAATAATTTAAGCCATCACAGATCACGGGAACTTATCTTCATTCACATTAAAAAAAACAGAACCTTCATACATTGTGGACAAAAAAGATACACATCCATACCCCACAAAAACAACCCACCCAAACACTTAAATCAAAGCACTAGAACTAAAATTAGAACAAACAATTGGAAATAAATTGTGTAAGAAATGAAGGAAGATAAAACTGAAACCATTCAATACAAATATGATTTTCCCAGCAAAATGAGCCTGACTCTAAATATCTTATTAAATATGATTAAACTGACTATGCTATAATTTATCTTACACCACTAATTTATCTTTCTAAGAATAATGCTTAATTACCAATCATTATTAAAAAGATTCAGAATTACCGTAGAACTAGAGTAGAAAAGCTCATTCTTAAAAATCTGTGAAATTTAGAAGCATGTTCAATGGACAGCTTATACAAATAACATCTTATTCCATGCCATTTGGTCTTGCAATGAGTTGGAAATATTAATCCAGACTAAAAAATACAGAAAAGCAAATGGATAAATGGAATACATAGAGTTTTGCTAGTGTGCTAGTGTGCAACACCTTGTACAGTAGGACTAGTGAATTCAATTTCATGACACGTGATTTCCCTGTTTACCACAAATCTCATATACTAAATCCTGTGCAGAAGATATTTCATGTTTCAAATACCAGAGCCCCAATATTACCCTATGTATGGCTAACCTACAAGTCAATGCATTCTGAATGTATGAGGGTCTACTCTTCGACTGATTTCCTTCTGCCAGACCACTTGTTCTTCATGTAAAAGTACTGCCTGTGTGATTTCTATTTGTACACAGGGTGCAGCGGAGTTGTGTACAATCTTTTTAGTTTTCCCCCATGCTTGTGCAATCATGGAGTTGGTATCTATACATTTAGTCAGCATGGGGGATTGCCTATAGAAAACACTTGCCTACTTTTAAATTTTCATTGATTTGAGTTTCATATGACTTGCAGTCAATGAACCGAGTCTTCGTAAAGCATCTAATACATCAACAGCCCATGCATCAGAAAATATACACTGACTTGTGATCCATATATATACATGGCTGTATGCAATGCATCTGATAACAAATGCATGATGACCTAATGCATTAGAAAATGTGCATCATTTTCTGATCCATCAGATTCACTACAATAAGTGTTTTTTTTTTTTCAGGTAGCAAACCCTTGCACCCCGTATGTAAGGGGATGTGCCCCCCCTACTGCAGTCTTATATATATTATATCAGAGATTGCACAACAATTCACATTGCAGGAAATCTCCCTTATATATTATATCTGCGATTGCACAACAATTCACATAATAGGAAATTTCCCTTGTATATTATATCTGAGATTGCACAACAGTTCACATAATAGGAAATCTCCCTTACATCACTACTCTGTGATTGCACATGCTGGCACCACTCACAATGCTGATTAAAAGTTCCTTTGAAACACAACACAAACCCCAATACCAACAACACTGAAACCCACAAGATTTATAATGGTGCAATATACTATTGTAGTATTGCTATAATCACATAACAACAAAAAAGCAAAACACCAATCAATGAATTTAATAATAAAGGGCAGCTCCTGTAAATGTCCTAAGCATTGAATGTAGATAAAGGGTATCATGAAATATGTTTCTGGTACATTGCGTACATAGAATTTTAGCTACATTTTTTGAAAATCCCTATCTTTTACTCATCTTGAAATATTAATATGTGTTACTGATAGGTCAGCAGCTCTACACTAATGTCTTTTGGTAATGTCCTCGAGAAAGCCATCTGTGCACAACTGTATTTCTTTTTGAGTGTTATTCAGATCTATGATCCATTACAGTCCTATTTTTGGTATAGTCATATTATTACAGCTGCCCTAGTTAGTGTATTTAACAATTCCTTAACAGGAGGAGATCAATGTTATTATTCCATCTTGGTTCTTTTACCTGACTTTTCTGCACTTGAGACAGTAGACCATGACATGTTGATGATTTAACCACTCATTGTTGTTTCTCAGCTGTTGTAGAGCAGTGATTTGCCTCATACCTTACTTACTGCATTCAGTAGTTTGTGTCTAGAGTTAGTTCCTCCTCACTCATCCCACTGACATGTGAGGTGGTGCAGGGTCCTACACCAACAAGATGGTAACTATCGCCATCCATGCCACCATTAATAATTGTTCTGGTCCAGTGTTGTTACCTAATATAATAGTAATAATTAACTGGCTGAAGGTGTCTAAAGTAATATTTGATGATCAGCATACCCTAAGGACTCACCTATTAGTCATCACCAACTCCTCATGTTATCACCTGAAGAGCATCTCCCTCATTAAACAGTTGATCCTTTCATTTGGTTTACCTGTGGTTGTGCAAGTGTTGATCTCTTCATGACTGGAATACTGTAATGCCTTGTACCTGGGCTGCCAGACTTTGAACTCCACTAACTACAATTGATGCAGAATTGTGTAGCCTGGTTACCTAATGCGGCATCTACATACTATCATATTATGCTAGTGCTGTGGAATGTGCACTTGTTACCTATTGAGTCTTATATTGTTAACAGAGTTCTCAGTCTTGTATACTTTGCCCTTCACAACTTGCCCCCTTTTATCTGAGGAAACTTCTCAACTGATATAAGCCCACTCCTACTCTGTGGTCTTCCATCCACAAGTTCCTTGAGATTCCAAGAATTCAGTTTGCCTTTTCAGGGCAGCATTCTTTGGCACATTTCTGCCAGAGTGGTTGAGGATAATTCTGATGCTTGATGATTTTATGTACTGACGCAAAACGTACCTTTTAGGCTATATATGTTTGTACTATTGCTGTTCCTGTTTGTGCATGTTTGTTTAGTATTATTATTATCATTTTATAATTCATAATCATGTTTAGCTTATAGGTACCTGCATTTGAATTTATAAAGTTTTAAGTTTGTACATGTGTGTACATGTAGTGTGTGTGTACACGAGACAGAGAGTATATGTTTGTGTGTGCATCAGAGAGGTTGTGACACTTGTGCATGTGTTCATATTTCTCAAACTCTTATCATGAGAATTCTGGACAAAACCAAAATTAATGAGGGAACAAAGGCTAAAAATCAAGACAGATTTTAAATATCACATTTATAAACTTAGAAAATAGCCAGAATAAAATAACAAGTTTTGCATTAACATGCATTTTCTGAGGGATATGCTGCCTGAAATTCAAATATCTGTCATTATTTAATGACTTTAATTCTCAATGATTTGCTAGAAAGACACAAATTTTAGGAAGAACAGATCAAAAATATGAAGCAAACATCTAGACATTTTGCAATAATCTGGACAGTTAATAGTCATGCACGTATCTGTGTGTAATGTGGATATGTGAAGATATCAATATGCATGGAATGTTCCATACTGATTCAGAAGTCATGCCTGACTTCTACAGCCTCTGCCCTTCATGGAATTAATTAAGCAAGAGGGGAAGTGAGAACACACCATGCTCACGCCCAGGAAGAATTTAGAGTCACTAGTCAAACTACTGTGTCTTTTTGGAGGAAACCTACATGAATGGAGATAAGACATAATACCCCTTATAGAAGCAGTCTCAACTGAGAATCAAACTTGAGAATCTGTTGATATGAGACACCTGTGCTAACCATTGTGCCACTATGACTCCCACACTGAATGTTCAAGGAATTTAAAAATAGTTACAGGGACACTAAGGGTCACCCAGGAATGACTGTAAGGCATAATCCTGTTATAACTACAAAGGGCTTCTTCTCAATATATTTGGAAGATGGATGATGGGGGTTTAAGGGATATATCAGCAAATAGATAATTGCAGATTACAGAAATATGAAAAGGCATCACACTAAAGCTGTAGAGATCAGAGCTGCTGAATGACTAAGTGACAAGCAAATTGTATACTCGTAAAATGGTTGACTGGTCAGGAAAAAAGGTCATTATGTTTTAATGGGTTTACTAATACTGTAGTTTATAATAAAAGCATGTATCAAAGTGTAACTTAGCACATACTCCTTTGGAAAGTGAATTTTGTTACCATAAGAATAATCCTGGGAATTATCTAAATGATTTTTGCTTAAATTAGTGAAAACAAGTATTTGTCAAGAATTAGCTCACAAAATAAGTGCTGCTGAACTATATCTGGCAAATGGTAAAGTGATGAAAATATTACATGTTGTGGCAATGAGGCATAGCTTGGAAGTGCGTATATAATATATCTTTCAGTTTCCAGTGATTGCATTTTATGGCATGAATAGATTCACTTTTAGTGAAACTTACTTAGAAATAATTCACTGATATAATTTAAACGCTGAGTGAGTTGTGGCAGAGATCCCCAATCAGTGTAATAGATTTGTGTGGGTTTAGCAATGATTCTATATGTGCATATCCCCTGTAGTTGCAAACCACCTAGTTCATGTTTTTTTTTTTGTCAAGATATTCTAACAGTGACAATAACAACATAAGACAGGAGAAGTGTTTACTGGGAAATAAAAGTCTTCAGGTGATAAACTGTTCTTTCGTGATTGAGCACCTTAAACTATCAAAATAGCCCCAGTGCTATGACATAGAAGGAAGAAAAAAACTATTATAGTCCAGATAGCCTGGGTTAGTGGCATGGGTACCTGAGGGTCTGAGTAAGAAAAGATGAGCTTTCTTGAGCAATTGAATGCAGCATGTTTATCTTCTGGGGGAAAGAAGCTGCCAGGCCTGTAGCATTAATGACTGAGTTTATTGTGTGACTGTAGTGGCCTTCTTGGCTTCAGCTGCATTTAGGAATGGACTTTCTTGCTGAGCCAGGGACAAGAAGGTATGTTTGTGTGGAAGTATGAACACTTCCTCTTTCAGTCAGGTGGCAATGACAAGTCTGAAGGCAGTCTAGAGGTTAGGCAGCTCCATGTGACCAGGTAAGTTCACCTGTTCTTTACCATTAGAATCTCACTGCTGGGGAATGGGTGGGCCAATGACAATATTGTGGTTCATAGGTTCATAGGTAGGTACTAGGCTATCTGCCTGAAGGCATTTATAAGCCTAGCCAGAATGTGTTGGCTTTCGCCGCCACCTTAGATTAGTTTCCTGTGCCTCTGTCCAGCAGATCCACTGAAGTGATCCCCGGGTTTTTTCTGTTTCCCATCCACTCGTCAAGGTTTCTCTTGAAGAGTGTTAGCGAGGAGCTCTGCCTAATGTAGATTGGAATCTTGTTCCAAAGCATGGGAAGTCTCTGGGACAGGAATCTAGTATGGAGCCACATGGCTTTTTAGCACTGATAGGTTTTTAAAGTGTGATATTTACATTAACTCTCCTTTCCAACAAATATGCTAAAGATCATTGTCTCTTCATTTCTTCCTATAACACATACCTCCCTCAACTTAGATGAAAATTTTGCAACTAGAATATCTCATATCAACAAAAGTTTAATGTTAACAAATCACTATACAAAATATTGCAAAATGGTAAAATTATTTCTGCTGGGAGTTTCATACCCTCAAATTTTAACAAACTACACTAATTCTCCACAAACTCAAAGAAAAGGAAAAAGGAAAAAGTGTAAAAAAATTGCTTCTTCCCTTTTTTCTAAGTTGTGTGATCTTCATCACACAGTAAACTACTTGGAAAAGTAAGCACCATTGCAGTAATATGAATTTGAGAAGTGATATTTGCAAATAAGTCTTGTGCAACAAAAAAGTAGTGTTGCCCTTCCTTTGTATTAAAAATATTAATGCTCATTATCAGTGGCTTCCAATCATTCTCAAGAATATATGCTATATTATACAATGCCTTCTCTAAAACGTGCACGCTGATTGGCCAGCCCAACCAGCATGCCCGTTGTAAATCCCTCAATATACTAACGGAAAAAGGTCCGGTCGCCCGGACTTTTTCCGTTAATAAACACTAATCTCGCTATGTTAAAAGAGTTTAACATAGCGACACAGGTTTAAAAAAAGCAATGCAGATCTCCGTTGCTTTTTTTAAAGCTGTCTCGCTATGTTAAACTCCTTTAACATAGCGACACAATGTAAGCAACGGCGATCTTGCGATCTCCGTTGCTTTAAACCTGTCTCGCTATGTTAAATGAGTTTAACATAGCGAGACAGCTTTAAAATAAGCTACGGAGATCCCCGGTGCTTATTTTAAAGCTGTCTCGCTATGTTAAACCCATTTAACATAGCGAGAAAAAGCAACGGAGATCTTGCGTTCTCCGTTGCTTTTGCCCACACTCTGATGTACTGCGTAGGCATGCGCAGTACATCAGAACTGTGAACACCAGACAGCTGCGGAAGGGCAGCAAAGAGGCATTATACAATGCCATTATTTAAGAAAAGTAATTATTTATTTTCTTAAATAATGTCATTATATAATAAGCAATAACCACTTCTGGGTGTGGGTAATGCTGGATTTACCACGGTTGTCTTTGTTTGGTCCCTCGGGCCTCAGGACCAAACCACGCCAACTGTGGGTAAATCCAGCATTACCCACATCCAGGCATGGGTTATTGCTATAATATTCATTGTCCTGGGAACTGCAATACCTTACTAACACCATATTGAGCTCCACATGGAATCATTATGGTATCAAACATTTTAATATACTGCACTAGATTGTTTCAGAGAACAATAGCTAATTTAAATAACATTTATATCCTGCAAGAGAGGAACAGCATATATTCATACCATAACCACCACTCATACATCTATCTATATATATATATATATATATATATATATATATATATATATATATATATATAGACACATAGAAAGATATAGATATATGGAGGAAATAGATGTGTACGTCTGAGGGACACATGAGGGTTTAAAGTACAGTCAGTAATTTATTTTTGAAGCATAGTTCTGGATTACACAATAGCATCGTGCTCTGTTGGAAATATACATTTCAGTTGTCCAGAATTTTGCTAAAATTTCCAGATTTTACTTAATGTTTCTGGTTTGTTCTTCATAATTTTTTTTTTGTTTTCTGCAAATTATTGAGGATTGAAGTCAATAAATAATGATAGTCATTTGCATTTCAGACTTCATACTCGTCAATAAATGCATTAAAATACACATCTTGTTATTTTATCAACTTTCTTAATTTATAAAAAGCATTATTTAAAATTTGTCTCTGATTTCGGGCCTTTGCTCTCTTTGCTTTTAGCTTTGTCTGGAATCATTGAACTAAAATGTTGAGCAGTATGGTTCAATATGGTTGAAGATAGGTCTTGATTACAGACATATGGAATCTCATGTACTTTCTTGTTTGTACATAATGCTAGTACCTTCAAGTGATTGCTTACTTAAGCTGTATACTACTGTAATCAGTCCATAAATTTATTTGACTGCTGTTGTGTCATTTTAGTATCTGGACAGAAGTTACTATTATTTTGGGGAGGATGGACTTTCGTAATGAAGTGAGGTAATAAGTACTCATTAAATTTTTGCAGCTAATGTTACAGACTACTGGACTTAAAAACAAGGGTGCACATGTTTTTAACCAGCCAGCCTTATTCTTCAGTCACATGCGCCAAAAGTGCATACCAGGTCCCACAGACTTTGCTGATCAGAATTATGGGTGTGCAGAATTCAGAGTTTTGATGTAATTATCTCAGCATGTTCAAATGTTGCCCCTTCACACACTAATCTGTGTCCAAGCAAGCCTACACATGTGGGATAGAGGGATACAGCTCTGACTACTGCCCATGTGACCTGAGATAGACTAGCAGCTCAAGTGTTTGAAGGCACAGGCTGAGAAGATGTGTATGCCTGGGGTGGGGGTGGGGGGGGCTAGGGATAGTAGTTCTCATCTGACTCGTGCCACATATCATTTCAGTTGGCAGCTCCTGCTGGAGATCAGGCAGTGGGAGGCATGGTCTGGAGAATCTGACAGTGGCTGTCTAAGCTGGTAATGGCAGCCCCTATTAGCACATGGGGGAGCAAGCAAACCCAGACAGAGGAGGAATAGGCAGCCCTCTCAGTGATATGAGTTCTCAAGTTACCACTGGAAGCAGGGGCTAGATCAAAAAGTGAAAATGCACTCACTGTTGAAATGCCAGCAAGAGCAAAAAGCAGTTAGATAGCTGCATGGATGATGACCCCATAAAGATTTTATGGTCGGCAGGCACAGGGACAAAAATGATACAATTAAAAAAAAGAGTCTGAACCCAAGCAATATCCTGTCCTCAGCCTTTGCTGACTTATTCTAACATTCTTAATGTATCTTATTCCAGAATCATTAGCAACAGAAGTACGAGGTAAGAATGGACAAGTTAATGGATAGAGATCTTCAACCCAAGGTCTGTTAAGGAACATATTTAAAAGGCATCTTTATCTCCAGCTGCATACAGAATAGAAACATCTCTTACAACAATTAAAAGAAAAATACATGCATCCCTAAGAGTGCTTAAAAATCATCAGACATCAACAGTAAGGCTGGTCCAAGAGAGAATAGAGGTGCACTATGTTGTACCAACAAATTCTATCTTTACTATAGATGAGAACAGAGATATCAATAAAAAAGCAGAGTTGGAATTAACAAGCATTTTCACCAAAAGCAGTAAGATCAACATAGACACCTGTACAATGTGGATAATATACAGAAATATAAAACACAACTAAAACAGACACATATTATGGCATAGATATGATCCTTGTGGCTTTTTTACAACATTTGCTGTGGCTTTGGCAGGCTTTGGGTGTGAGATGTAGCATACAGATGCCTATTTCTTCAGTAAAATTCCTCAAATGATCCAGAAAAGTTATCTTGTGCATTGTCTCTCAGCAAGTCTCATATTCTGGTGAAATTATTGAAAAATTGTAAGTACATAGGGAAGGGGACAATAGAAGAGGTTTGTAATTGAGCACAGGAAGATGAGTGGAACCAGATGTAAATGTCCTATGCTGTGACAATGACAATCCTTTAACTAAATAACTTAGGCTAATAATAGAATTCTTGTAGTCTCCTATACCTTTTTAATGTAGATGATAAGATCATGTTGGGGGTTGTAGGCAGGAAGGCATCAGAATTTATGACCCCAAACTAACAACTTCTGATCAGTGCCAGTTTATGAAAGAGAGGTTCGCATTTGATAAACACAGGAGGACATTGCTGTTAACTGAATGCTGTATAATAATGGAGGTTGTCATCTTTTATACAGGGCACTGAAAAAGCATTTGATTAGATTAGATGGTACTACCTGCTTACAGTATTGAAAAACTGTCATTTCCTGGAAACATTAGTGGGTCTGCCACCACTTCTATAGGTCTCCAAAGTGGTCAGAAATGAGGATAAATATTAGCAGCAGCCTAAAATGAAACTTGAATGAGACATGGATCACTATCTCCACTAAGTTTTGCTTTCGCAGTTGAGCCATTGGCCCAAACAATTGGAGAATTAGAGGAGACAAAAGGGTTTAAATAGGATAGATGGGCTATAAGGTAAATTTATTTGCAGATGATTGCTTGAGTTTTTTGATTAACTTGATGAGTCATTAGGTGTGTTGTGACAGATACTATAGGCTTTTGAGGAGTTCTCAAGGTATTCTCTAAATGAGGAAAATACTTAGACACAACTGTGCAATATACTCCATCAAAATATAGTCTGTTAGGAACATTTTATACATATATATATATATATATATATATATATATATATATATATATATATATATATATAAAAATAATATGTGTATTGGTGTGTGTGTGTGTGTGTGTGTGTGTGTGTGTGTATGCATGTATGTGTGTGTGTGTGTGTGTGTGTGTGTGTGTGTGTGTGTGTGTGTGTGTGTGTGTGTGTGTGTGCGTGCATGCGTGTGTGTGTGTGTGTGTGTGTGTGTGTGTGTGTGTGTGTGTGTGTGTATATATATATATATATATATATATATATATATATATATATATATATATATATATATATATATATATATATGTATGGTTCTACCTGACTTCACCGACACGCCGGAACATCACAGCGAAGATCGAGAGAGCCGCAGAAGAGTGCAAGAGAGACGGCGACGGGACCCAGAAGATCGACAGTGCAGAAGACCCGAAATGGAAAAGGCTGTGTAAGTATAGTGACGGACGGGGTTAGAGGCGCAAGTAGTGTAAGTGAGTGGGGGGTTGGGTAGGTTAGGTTAGGGTTGTGAGCAAGGGTGTGAATGTGTCAGTAGAAGTGGTTGTAAGTGAAGGATAAGAGGAGGGATAAGTGAGTTGTAGGGGAGTGTGGCCGGAAGTGTGTTAGAGTGTTAGTTAGGTGTTGTTGGTGTTTTTAGTGGGGGGGGTGAGTGTGAGCGGTTGAGGCGGAGGTTTTGGATGGGGAATGTTTGTTTGTTGATTGTGGTATGTATATATTAGGTTCATAGGGGTTTACTAGGATAAGGATCACAAGGGCCTTTTTTAAGCCTAGTCATGCATCCCAAATGTCTGACAAGTTTTGATACCCTTGATAAGTGTAAGCAGGGGGTTTGGAGATGAACCATTTACAGATTGCCTGTGTCCATTAGAGACATAGGGGCCAAACCAGGGATGGATTTCTGGTTTCCCATACAATTGTCCAAATTGCACTTGAATTGGGTTAGGGAGGAACTCTGCTTCACATGGATGGGGAGCCTGTTCCATAGACGCAATAGTCTCTGGGATACATACCTATCTCTCCAGCAGGACGTATTTATATCACAGCCAAGGTTTAAGTTTTTAAAAAGGTAATTCTGGTGCGGTTTGTTTTGTGGATATGCAGGACGCCCATCATTGTGGGGTCTGACAAAGCCCTGTATGCCAGGCATATATCTCCCCTCAAAAGCCTGTAGAAGACAGAATACAGGGTAGGGCCTTGAGGTGGTCTGCATAGAACATTTTACTTACACACTGTATTATTTTAGTGAAGAACCTCTGGGAACATTCCAATTGTTGGATATGCCTGGTTAGGTACATACCAAAGGGGGTATTATACTCAAAGATAGATCTAATTAATGCCGAATACAGTGAAACAATGACTTCCTTGGACTTAGATGCCATACCTTCATTTATAAGTTGTGCAATATAGAATGATGTCCTCACCACTGTAGACACATGATGGTTCAAGGTTAGATTACTATCTTTGTGTGTCTCTAAGTCCCTGATTACTGGGTCAGTTCTAATGGGTGTGTGGTCAATATGATAGTTATCAAGGATGAATAACTTCCCAAAGGATACTATTATGCATTTCTTGACATTTAGTTTTAGTCCATGGCTCTGACACCAATTGTTTGTCTGTGTCCGCCCCTACTGGAGAACATTTATGTCAGTGTGAGATTCAATGACAACTCCTAATTTGCAACCATCTGCAAATTTAGTCAGATAGAGACCACTGACATTAGCCTTGACTTCTGAGAAGTAAATACCAAAAAAGAGCAGTCCAAGAACTGATCCCTCTAGGACTCCACTTGTGACTGGCCTCTTTGTAGAGGTGGACTCCCCATTTCTAACTTCCGGGGTACTGTCTGTGAGTCAGTTGGTAATCTACCGGGAAACATAAGGGTTTGTACTTAACCTCTTGAGTTTGTCAACAATGCCCGATATTGTGTCAAATGCACTGGCCTGGTCAAGGTAGGCAGTGTGAACAATTTTGCCCTCATCCATTGCTTTGGTGACCTTCTCAAAGAAGTCTACCAGGTTGAGTAGGCATAATCTGCCCTTGACAAAACCAAACTGGGTTGGGTCCGGTGTCTGGAAGTTTACTATATTTCTATTGATCATCTCCATGATAATTCTTTCCATGGCTTTACATATAAGACTAGTGAGAATTAGGGGTCTGTAGTTTCCAGGGGCTGTAGATGGCTCACTTTTGTGCAGAGGGATGACTGTTGTCTTTCTCCATTCATGAGGCAGAAAACCTGTTTGAAGGCTACAGTTAAACAGTAATTCCAGACGACCTGATATGTCATGTTTCATGCTATTTAGAAAGCATCCTGGGATATTGTCTGGGCCCACTGATGCAGTGTTCTTGGTCTTAGAGAGAGCATTAAGGACCTGTTACCTAGTGATAGTAGGGGGAGTTATATTTGATGATATTTCCTGATGGGAAGGTTGATGGGAGAGAGTAGTAAAGTTGGAGCCGAATTTATCAGACAGGATGTTTGCTATGTCTTCTGGCTCAGTATAGGTGGCTCCATTTATAATGAGCTCTGTACACAATTGTGTATTGCCTTGGAGATTGTGGACATAGTTAAAGAATGCTTTGTGATTGTCCTTGGCCTAGGAGGCTAGACTTAACTCATATTTGCCTTTGGTAGACTTCATTTGTCCTCTGAGTTGTTTGTTTCATTTGATAAGAGTGCTTTTGTCCTGCTGGGTGCTGCACCTACTAATTTTTGCCATGATTTTCTTCCTCTTGTTATACAACTGACTGATTTTGTGATTCCACCAGGGTGGCTTGCTTTTTGAGTTAGTTCTATACTTCATTCTGGTAGGTACAGCTGCCTCTATGCAGCTATTAACATGCTTGTAGAGGGTTTCTGTGAACAGTTCTGCGTAGGTAGCAGTGTTCTCAGGGTTTATGGGGGCTTGACATTTTGCCAGGTTCTCACTTAATAGCAGGAGGTTAGCCTTATAATAGTTCCTGAATATTCCAGGTTTAGCCAGAGTCCGTGTTTTATCTTTACTTCAAAGGAGACCATTTTGTGGTCTCACTTACCAAGGAAGGCATTGCACTAACTGAACTACCACATAGGTGGTAGTCTACTTAATACCAAAAGTTTGATAAGAGACCTTGGGACATAGATAAACAGTAGTCTCTCCTTTGATAATCACATCACCACAGTGGTCAGGAAATCCTTCTACATGGCACACCTTATCACAAAAGGTTTCTCATCTAGAAAAAAAGAGGTAATTGTTCCCCTCTACTCATCACTTATTAGACCCATTATAGAGTACAACACCCCTTTTGGTATGTACCTCACAGGGCATCTACAACAACTGGAAAGGCTGCAGAAATAACTCACAAAGAGGATTACTGGCCTCAAACAGATGCCCTACGCAGACCATCTCAAAAACCTCCAGCTTTACTCCATCGCATATCGCCTACTCAGAGACGATATCGGCCTAACATACAAAGCTATGTCAAACCCAGAGCTGTTGGACATGCTCCACTTAAAGAAATCCCAATCCCTCTGAGCTACATGCTCTAGGGACTTAAACCTTGTCACCACAATAAACAGGACACCTATCTATGTCAAACAGAGCTCCTCATTAGCACTCTTCAAGAAAAATCTTGATGATTGGATGGGTAATAAGAAATTCACCCCTGGGATCACTTCTGTGGTTCTGTTGACAGGGGCACAGGAAAATAATTTTCTTCGGTGGCGAAAGCCAGGGTACCTTTTTGGCTAGGCTTGTATAGGCCCTAGGGCCAATAGCCTAGTATCTATCTATGAACCTATGAACCTAAGTAGGGGTTTGCAGCATTCACCCTTATTAGTGAGGACCAGATCCAGTATGGTTGCACCCCTGGTTGGTGTATTGACTATCAGGTCCAGGGCGTTTGTGTTTACAAAATCCAGGAATCTCTGCACATGTACATTTGGTGTCATATAGGATTCCCAGTTAATAGTGTGGTAATTAAAGTCACCCATGAATATGGTACTGGGTTGAATGTTTAGTGTTTCTAATAAGTTTAAATACATGTTATGGGTTTCCTGGGTCATAGAGGGGGACCTATAGCTTGCAAGGAAGTGGTATTAAATTTTGCCTATGGTGATTTGAACATGGAGCAGCTCAAGTGCATTATCCTGTTTGATGAGCCTTGAAGTATAGTTATCTTTGTTGTAAATAGAACACCTCCAACTTTAGTCCCTGCCTGTAAAGTAGCTGGCCTAAATGTGTGTAAGGCATTATAACATAGCACTGTTGGTGTGCTCTACGTGGCTTTAAATCATGTCTCAGTGATGGCACAGATGTTGGCATTTGCTAGGGTAAAGAGACTTCTAGGGAGTGGAGTTTTTCGTTTAGACTCCTAGCATTGAGCAGGAATACTTTTAGATTTTCTTGGTTTTGATTTGCCATGTCAGATGTAATTTTAGTTTGGCATTGCCTAAAAAAGGCACTATGGGGGAAGACAATGTTTTAGCTCAAATACTTAAAAGCCTAGAGGGGAGAGGTACAGACCATCCTTGGCAAAGCAGCATGGTCTGTTGACCATCTCCATCTATGCTGACAAATATTGCAACTCCTTAGAATGACACCAGAAACTATACCAATTATTAAAGTCAATTATTTTTTGTTCATATTGTGGCATCTTCCTTGGAGAAGGTAAAATTCTGCTCAATGCTAGGCTCATAACAGCCTGAGACACATATTCCAAGAGCTGCATGATGTACTCTTCATATAGTCTAGGGAGGTACTTCTCAGGTCATTTACTTCTTCATGGACTATGAATGAGTTATATTGGTAATTGTGATCCAATGACCTGTGTGCCTGCAAAATGTGGTGGATCCTAGTCCCTATCTATCTATCTATCTATCTATATGTATCTATCTATCTATCTATATATATATATATATATATATATATATATATATATATATATATATATTATACACACACACACACACACATATATATATATATATATATATATATATATATATATATATATATATGGGTCTACCTGACATGGTCGACAGTTCATATGGTCAACAGTTCATTTGGTCGACAGTTCATTTGATTGACAAGCATTTTAGGTGGGGGCTTCGCCCCCCACACCCCCTCTAACTATATATATCAACTCCAGGGTTGCACAACATTGGGGAAGGGGACAAATCTGCTTGTCGACCAAATGAGTGTCGACCATATGAACTGTCGACCATGTCAGGTAGACCCATATATATATATATAGATAGATATGTGTGTGTGTGTGTGTGTGTGTGTGTGTGTGTGTGTGTGTGTGTGTGTGTGTGTGTGTGTACAGATAGATAGATATAGATATATAACTACAGATATATTCAGGAATGCAGCTGTCCCACCACCTGACAATGTTAATTTCTAGAAAACGTCACTTTTTCATTCATGCACTCACAATATAATTTTCTAGAAAAGTATCTTGAGCTGGCATAAACTTATGTGACCTTTGTTTATATCTTGCAATGCCATGATGTCTTTAAAGTGGTCTAATATATTAAAACCCAGAGACAAACCTAACACTGGACTCTTCACAAATACAGCTCTCAAAAGATATAACACTCATTTTTACTATCTAGAAACTTATTTATGGTGCATAAATCACAGCTTTCTTTAAAAAGAGCCATCTGGCAGCATTCAGTGTGTTTCCTTGTCTGCTAGGGTCAGTTTGATATGTAGTTCTTCTAATAGAGCTTCTCTAGACAGTAATGAATGGTCAAAACCCTAAGAAGGCCATCTGGTGAATACATATTATTTCATTCTTGTGGTCATCATAAGCAGTTTACTTTAGAACAAAATACTTAATCATATATAAGTGAATGGTGCACTGAATGCCTGCTTTACTTTCTCTGTTTATGCGTCCTCTGGTCAGTATGATGGAATTATTTTGTAGATGGAAATGTCTTCCTCATATTCAAATGCATTCTTTTGTCATATGTTTTTGCAGTGTTTTTTTAACATTAAAGAGAGCATTAACTGCTCGATATCACACAATGAAAGCAAAGGTAACAGAAACCATTTACTAACAGTTCTAAAACGCTATGCTCTGAAATACATGTTCCAGAAATATTATGCTTTGCTTTCTGAAATATCAATTTCCTTTTCTTTCTGTTGCAGTCTGTGCTTTCTGGCTATTTAATGAAACAAGGAATGGCTCCATAACTGCAGCTTGGTGTTGAAGTACAACTAAGAAGTAAAACAAAACTAATCGAGAGTCTGATGAATTTTTCATGTAAACTCTTTAACACATTAATTTGCTTCCCCAATAAATTACAGGGTTTCTTTAATGAACTCAATGTGGTTATTTCCAGCTTGGCTGTGTCAAAGTTTGGCAGAGAGCCCCAGGACTGGATGTAATTGGCTCAGAGCCCCATGCTTGAATGTAAGCCTTGCTCTAGCCAGATTTGATTCCTTTGACTTGGCAATGTTTTTTTCTTTTGCTGTTCGGAGATGGAAAGAAAAAATACCACTTCAATTGAATAACTGCCATAATTCTTCCACTTGTTGTCTGTCTGCTATCTATTGTGAAATCCTCAATAGATTTAATGTTTCTAAAACTGCAGTGCACCTGCTTTCATGAAAGTGGACATTTGTCATACATTGACCTGAATCACAAAGGTCTTTTTTTGTGCTTAGATCATAGGTAATATTTAATACCTGTAATGTTAAATTTAAACTGTTTAGATTATTACTGACATGAAGCTAAAGACATCTCAAAATATGCTCAAAACATTCCTTCTACAAACTATAGATAGATATGAAATATAACAGCAGTCTCAGTGTAGATACTAAATCTTAATTTTCAAAGAAATTTTGTCAACAAATTATACATTGCTGGAAATATGAACTGCATACAAGTTGACTGACATGGAGTGTTTGTATGAAATTTATTTTAAATGTAGTGTCTTTTTTAATTACACAGCTGTCAATGCTTTTAGGAGATGTATGCAAAGTATGCATTTTGTTGGTTCTAGAGATTTTTTTTTTGAATCACTGATTCTTAGTATGTTATTTGCACAGTTTAAGGCAGTGTATTTACACAGCTGGGGTTTTTGATGAACTCCTTGAATTAGACATTGTGATGACACTCTGTATTTAATATTTTTCCAAGAACTTTTAGTTCAGTGATATAACATTTCATGATCTGGATGCCATAAGCAGTAATGCGTTGTATAGCATGTATGTGAACAGACTGATGACATATTGCATGTACGTGAACAGCCTGATGACATATACCATCTACGTGAATAGCCTGATGACATATAGCATGTACGTGAACAGACTGATGACATATACCATGTACGTGAACAGTCTGATGACATATAGCATGTACTTAAACAGCCAGGTTTATATCAGAATATCAAGTTCGCATAACATTGAACGGCCATAACCTCAAATGTGCCGTTCATCAAATCTGTTCATGTGGGGGTGCTGCACCCCCCACACCTCCCGCTAATTGCATATACCAACTCCGAGGTCACACTACAGTGAGGAAAGGGCATATTTACTGATCCTCACTGTACCGTGATCCCACAAGTACAGATTCGATGAACGGCACATTCGAGGTTATGGCCGTTCGATGTTATGCGAATTCGATGTTATGATATACACCTGAACAGCCTGATGACATATAGCATGTACTTGAACAGACTGATGACATATAGCATGTATGTGAACAGACTGACGACATATCGTCCCATTAGCCTGATGAGTCTGACATGCAAAGCTATGGAACGCATCATCATTGACCTAATAAACAAGGATATGGGGAATCTCCAAACTCTGAATACCACACAGTTTGGTTTTGTGAAGGGTAGATCATGTCTGCGCAACTTGGTCGACTTCTTTGAGTCAGTCACCAGACCTGTGGATGAAGGCAAGGTGGTCCATACAGCCTACCTTGATCTGGCCAAGGCTTTTGATACCATTCCCCACTCAGGAATTATAGAAAAACTCACTAAGCTAGGCATCAACCCCTATATCACTAGGTTGGCTGCAAACTGGCTCACAGATAGAACCTAGTGTGAAAGTAGCTGACTCCAAGTCAGACTGCTGACCAGTCACAAGTACAGTCTCACAGGGATTGGTCCTGGGTCCTCTCTTGTTTGGTATCTTCTTCTCTGAAGTCCAGGCCAACATGAAGGGTCTCTGGCTGACAAAGTTTGCAGATGATTGCAAGTTGTGAGCTATTATTAACTCTCCAAACAATGCTGACATCCTACAGAAAGGCCTCACTGAGACCAACAAATGGTGCCAGAACCATCGCCTTAAGCTCAATGCCAAAAGATGTGTCGTCATCCCCTTTGTGAAAAACCTGGTTCCCATGAATTACCACATTGATGGTAGTCCACTGAATACAGAAGGAGTTATAAGAGATCTGGGAACACAGGTTGACAGCAACTTCTCTTTTGACCACCACATTGGCACTGTGGTCAGAAAGTCCTTCTGTGTGGCACATCTCATTATTAAGGGTTTTGCATTCAGGAAGAAAGAAGTCATTGTCTCCCTCTACTCTTCCCTCATTAGGCCAATCATCGAGTACATTGCCCCATTTGGCATACACCTCACTAGACAACTGCAACAACTGGAGAGGCCACAGAAGTAGCTCACAGAGAGGATCCTAGGCCTTAAACACTTGTACTATATGGACAAACTCAAAAAACTCCAACTATTCTCCGTCTCGTATTTCCTACTTAGAGGCGAGCTTGACTTACAAAGCCATGTCTGACCCAGCTCTGTTAGAAATGCTACATCTAAAGAAATCTCAATCCCTCCACACACTCCAGAGACCTCAACCTCATTACCACAATCAAGAGAACATGCTGGAGGGACAGGTTCATAACACAGAGATTGCCCATGCTATGAAATGGACTGCCCGTACATGTTAAGCAAAGCACCTCACTGGCCATCTTCAAGAGAAATCTTGATGAGTGTTGGGAAATAGAAAATTCATCCCAGGGATCACTCCAGTGGCTTTACTCGACAGAAGCACTGGGAACTAAGGTCAGGTGGCACAATGCCAGGGTAATCCTATGGGCTAGGCTTGTAAAGGCTCCAGGGCCATTAGCCTAGTACACACCTATGAACCTATGAACCTATATAGCATGTACGTGAACAGCCTGATGACATATAGCATGTACGTGAACAGCCTGATGACATATAGCATGTACGTGAACAGCCTGATGACATATAGCATGTACGTGAATAGACTGATGACATATAGCATGTACGAGTAAAGACCGATGAAATATAGCATGTACGTGAACAGCCTGATGACATATAGCATGTACGTAAACAGACTGATGACATATAACATGCACGTGAACAGCCTGATGACATATAGCATGTACGTGAACAGCCTGATGACATATAGCATGTATGTGAACAGACTTATGATGTATACCATGTACGTGAACAGACTGATGACACATAGCATGCACATGAACAGCCTGATGACATATAGTATATATATGAACAGCCTGATGACATATAGCATGTATGTGAACAGACTGATGACATATAGCATGTACGTAAACAGACTGATGACATATAACATGCATGTGAACAGCCTGATGACATATAGCATGTGCGTGAACAGCCTGATAACATATAGCATGTATGTGAACAGACTTATGATGTATACCATGTACGTGAACAGACTGATGACACATAGCATGTACATGAACAGCCTGATGACATATAGTATATACGTGAACAGCCTGATGACATATAGCATGTATGT
Organism: Protopterus annectens; assembly: GCF_019279795.1. Classification (NCBI taxonomy): domain Eukaryota; kingdom Metazoa; phylum Chordata; order Ceratodontiformes; family Protopteridae; genus Protopterus; species Protopterus annectens. The sequence goes on from NC_056744.1 coordinate 789,429,566, forward strand.
GAACAGACTGACGACATATAGCATGTATGTGAACAGACTGATGACATATAGCATGTATGTGAACAGCCTGATGACATCTAGTATGTACGTAAACAGACTGATGACATATAACATGCACATGAACAGCCTGATGACATATAGCATGTAAGTGAACAGCCTGATGACATATAGCATGTACGTGAACAGACCTATGATGTATACCATGTACGTGAACAGACTGATGACACATAGCATGTACATGAACAGCCTGATGACATATAGTATATACGTGAACAGCCTAATGAGATATAACATGTATGTAAACAGACTGATGACATATAGCATGTACATGAACAGACTGACGACATATAGCATGTACATGAACAGCCTGATGACATATAGCATGTACGTGAACAGACTGATGACATATAACATGTATGTGAACAGACTGATGACATATAGTATATACGTGAACAGCCTAATGACATATAGCATGTACATGAACAGACTGACGACATATAGCATGTACGTGAACAGACTGATGACATATAACATGTATGTGAACAGACTGATGACATATAGTATATACGTGAACAGCCTGATGACATATAGCATGTACATGAACAGACTGATGACATATTCTGTGGAAGAACTAAAGGCAGGTTGAGGCAACAAAGAACTTTTTGGCACAATCAAGAATGGCAAGCTCTTATCTTTAGTCAGAGAAATGAAAAACATGAGTAAAAACATTAAATATCTTGTCTTGTGTATTGTTTAATTCTGCAGAGGAAAGTTAAGAAAGTCAAGTCATATAAGTTGAATTTCTCTGAATGAAGCATATTTTGAATTACACAATAAACAAAGGCTCATATGTAGTCAGAAACTTTCACACTGATTGAATAGCTCAATCAGTGTGTTCATTGTAAATTGAATATGTACCAATTGAAAGAAGTCTAACTGTTAAAATATCGTTGATCAGTTGCATTTTCTTTTAGGATATGCTCAGTATCATCCTTAACATATTTTATGGGGGCTAGAGCAAGATAAGAGAAAAAAATAGGGAAATTCTGCAAAGCTCTAAGCAATTCAGAATGAGAATTACAAGCGGTACAATATACTTTAAACATAGTTTTGCTCTGTCTCTTGCAAAACTATTAATTCTACTTGCTCAAAAAAGAGCATTGAATCCAAAACCAATTGATATATTAGCTTTTTAAATGGCACACAATGTTATTTAAACATTAGTCTGAAACTGCTCTTTGCCGCTCCCATTATTTTTGGTTTCATCCAGAATTCTTGAGGAAAGCAAGCAAGATGTAAGTCAGCATGGCTAAAAGAAAGAGAGAGAGATACAAATAGACAGCCAGAGAGAAACTGCTACAGAGATGTGATATCCTACCAAGCCATGGATTATAAATAAATAATCCCACGCTTTTCTGCAAGTATGCATGCATTTATGGATATATGTATGAATGCATGCATATATGCATGTATGTATGTATATATATATATATATATATATATGTATTTATTTTTAGTGAGAAATGCTGTTTTGATACAAAAAGTTATCATTTCAATGTTGTTCAAGTCCTGCTTTGTAGACTAAAAAAGGCTGCTTAGCATTTGCTGTGTGTATAAGCATAAAACAATTATGTGTTCCGATGACATCATATATCTGGAAGCTAGTAAAACTCATCAGTCTCTCCAACATAAGATAACAAGCTAATCAACTGCACTAAAGCAAATGTCATGATATTCTCAATTGCTAATAAACTTCTTATATTACCATCACTAACAATAAGAGACACCAAAGGAAACATTATTCAAAATATCTAGGTGTAACACTTGACACACTGTAAACTTCAACATTCACAACAACATCACCAAAGAAGTCTTGACACAGCAAAAATTGTGTTAATGTTCTCTCCTAACATCATGTTTATCATGTTTGACTATAGCCAAAAATTTTCATATACCCAAGCTGGAATACACAATACCTTTGATTACATTTCACTACTCACATAACACATAAAGAATGCAAACAACCAAAAATAAATTATTCAGATTAAATTTTCTGCTAAACGTGAGTAATCATCAGTGCTTTCTATTAGAAAAAGTTAACTCACTCCCCATTACCTATAGGGCCACTTTTATCCTAGATAACCTTACATATAAATTTTTAACAATCGGCTACTGTCCAACTATGGGGAAAAACACTTCAAATTAAAGACCAATGCGATTCTGTTAGGAGCAGCTAAGAAGAAACTCTCACAACAGTAAGACCAAGATTTAAACTTGGCATTGAAGAAAGGCTTTTATTCAAGGTTTGCACAGGCAACACAGAACTAACTACCATCTGATACAAAGAAGTCGACAAAAAAAATTGGAAACATTAAACAAGTCTTAACACCTACATATCAGGGCCAAATGCTTTTTTTTTGGAAACTGGTGGGACTGTTTTCTGCAGCTCTGTTTACTACTGAGTTTCTGAAAATCATTAAGTGTCTCAGGTGTGTCTATATCTAACTGTGTCTAACTATATTTACTTTACTTAAACCCCTAGCTTTCATTCTCGTGTTTAATGTTATATATGTTGTATACATAGGCTTAGACTAGTGTTTTTCCCTAATTTTCTAATACAGAATCATGTTTGTGTGATACTAACTAATGTATATACAAAAATTTTGCTCTTATGTATTGCAGTACTTAATATATATTTAGACCTTATACTGTGTTCACTAATACATGCTTAAACTATATATTTCATTATGTGTGTGTGTGTGTGTGTGTGTGTGTGTGTGTGTGTGTGTGTGTGTGTGTGTGTGTGTGTGTGTGTGTGTCTGCGTGTGTCTGCGTGTGTCTGTATGTGTGTGTGTGTCTGCATGTGTGTGTGTCTGCATGTGTGTGTGTCTATGTGAGTGTGTGTGTGTGTGTGTGTGTGTGTGTGTGTGTGTGTGTGTGTGTGTGTGTGTGTGTGTGTATGTGTGTGTGCGTAGTGTGTGTGTCTCTGTGCGTGTGTGTGTGTGTCTGTGCGTATGTCTGTACATGTGTGCGTGTTGTGTCTGTGCGTGTGTGTGTGCGTGTGTGCGTGTGTGTGTGTGTGTGTGTGTGTGTGTGTGTGTGTGTGTGTGTGTGTGTGTGTGTGTGTCTTTGCATGTGGATAGTTGTGTTTCCCAAATGAAGCTATGCTATAGTTTTTGGCACTGCTTTTGTGCCTAAGGTCAGTACACTAGCTGAATGCATGGTCAAACCTTTCTTAGAGGCTCTCCCTTCCATTAGGAAAGTTATAATGCTGACAAGTTTGTAGTTATCAGCAAAGTTAGCTAGCCATAGACCTTTGATCCTATACCACTAATCTGTCCCAGGGATTCCACCTGTGTCTCTGATTGACAGGGGCAACAGGTGTTGACTGAGGTTTCTTTTTTGGAGATAAACTCTTGGCTAGGCTTGTAAGAGCCCCAGGGCCATTAGCCTAGTAACCTCCTGTGACCGCCTATGATCCTATGATGTTTGCTTTAGAATCAGAGAGGAAGGTACCAAAGATAAAGTTTCAGAACAGATCTTAACAGGACACCACTAATGATGTTTTGTTTGGAAGAAGTGCCATCAACCCTCAGTGTGCATGTTCTATCAGTAAACCAGCTGACTGTCTAACTTATGGTCTATGGGTTATGTTTAGACAGGTGAGTTTGTCAATAATATTGCATGTGGAATTGTTTCAAAGTCCCTTGCCAGGTCAAGGTATGAAGTTCGGACAGATTGGCTCCAGCCAATGCCTTTTCATTAACTCAAAAAGATTAGTAGATTGACTAAATCAGCTCTCCATTTAACAAAAACAAATTGATTAGGCTCAAAGGATTGTAGGCCACTGACTTCATTATTTGTAAATTTGTCTATGATGTGTTTTATGGGTTACCCTTTATAATCTCAAAATAGTGAAATCTCAAATTTCAGTATCCCGAGACCATAAAGGCGAATTTTTAAAATAGCGAAAGTGCATAATCACAAATTCGAATATCTGGAATTCGCAGTTATGGCTTTATGCTTCGTTACGTCTGGTGTTTTCTGTGGAGAGTGTATGGTGTCGTGTGTGGATTTAGGTGTGATTTAAAGTAAGTGAGTGTTTTGTAAGGGTTTTGAGTGGGAGTTTGAAAGTATGCTAGAGTAAATGACTTGAGACATACCTCCCTGGACTACATGAAAAGAGACATGGAAGAGCTTTTGGATCATGTGACCCAGGCAGGTATGACCCTAGCCATGAGTAGCATCCTGCCTTTGCCCAGAATGATACCACAGTATAAGGACAAAATGATTGACTTCAACAATTGGCTAAGCTTCTGGTGTCATTCAAAGGGGATCCAGTATTTGTCTGCCTGGGAAGACATGATCGACAAACCACGATGCTTTGCCAGAGATGGTCTGCATCTGTCACCCCTGGGATTCAGGTTACTGGCTAAAGCTCTTGCAACCCCCTAAAGTGCCTTTTTTAGGCAAGGTTCAAAGGATGAAACCACCACCATAACAGATACAAGCATGCAAAATCTGAAGGTAATGCTACTCAATGCTAGAAGTCTAAACCCCAAAATGCACTCTCCCGAGGCACTCCTAAAAATGGAGAACATCGATATCTGTGCAGTGACTGAGACCTGGTTCAAGGCTCCAGAGAGCACCCCTGCAATACCAGGCTACAATTCTTACCACACTTTTCGGCCACAAAACCAAGACCGAAACACTAAAGGTGGAGGAGTGTCCATATTCACTAAGGATATTCACACCTCCAGGCTAGTTGCCCAACACAATGCATCTGAAATTCTCCAGGTGCAACTAACACTAGGTAAGACTGCAATCCAAATTGTAGCTTGCTACAGATCCCGCACCATACCCCAAGATTCTCACTACACCTTCCTAAACATACTGGAAAATATTAAGATACAACCAAACACCCTAATCCTAGGTGATTTCAACTACCCTGCCATTAATTGGGAAAACTACTCGGGTACCAACTCCTTTTCCCAACGGTTCTTGGAATTCATAAATTCCAACGCCCTGGATCAACTAATCCATTGTCCCACCAGGGGCTCCAATATCCTAGACCTGGTCATTACCAACATGGGAGATAGATGCTCCACACCAGTGGTCACCCCCTCATTGGTCAGGTCTGACCATAAGCAAATCATCCTTGACATCCACATCCCACCCCCACCCCCCCAGTAAGGAAACCTCCTTAAAAAACTTCTCCAAAGCCAACTTCATGCTACTGAAGTCAGAAGTGACAAACTTCACAACACCCACGCAGACGGGATCTGGAAGTTCAACTGCAAAATCCTACACTAAGGCACTGTACGAGCACATCCACTCGTGCATGAATCGTGCCATCCCAAATAGAACCAAGATGGTCTTCTCCAAAAAAAGGAAGCCAATCTGGTGGTCCCCTGCTATAAACAAACTATACAGCAGAAGGTAGAAACTGTTGCAGAAAAGAGGAAAATTCCAGGATGCAAAAAACTCCCTCACCAGCCTCAGTAAGAAGCTGAGATCCCTCATAAAATCCTCCAAAGCTAGTTACAAAAATAAAATTGCCAAAGATTCCAAAGACAACCACAATACATTCTATAGTTATGTCAAGAATCTAAATGGCAATGCTCAGATCTGCTCTGAACTTCAACAGAATGGCATTAAATATACTGATCCCAAGGATATTGCCAATATCCTGTCAGATCGATTTAGTGCCAACTTCACTCCCCTCTCACCCCCTAAAGGGCTCATCTCAATACCAAAAGATTGCCAAATTCCGATAATCACAGCCACACAGGTAGAAACAGCACTCTCCAAAGCTAAGAATACAGCATCCATGGGACCAGATGACATCCCAGGCTGTGTACTACATGAACTACAAAATGAACTGGCACCCCACCTAAGTGTCATGTTTAATCAGAGCCTCACCTCAGGCTTCGTGCCCACTGAGTGGCGCACAGCTACAGTTACCCCGATCCACAAGGGAGGATCCACCTTGGATCCCGGGAACTACTGTCCCATCAGTCTGACAAGCCTGATCTGCAAGGGCATGTAACTCATTATCATGGAACTTATAAACAAAGACATTGGCAACCTCCAGACACTGGACTCCACCCAGCTTGGGTTTGTGAAGGGCCGATCTTGTCTCCTGAATCTGATTGACTTCTTTGACTCGGTCTCCAGAGCGGTTGACGAGGGTAAGGAGGTCCACACAGCCTCACTAAGGCCTTTGACACCATCCCCCACTCTGGAATCATAGATAAACTTACTAAGCTGGGCATAAATCCCTACTTCACTCGATGGGTTGCCAACTGGCTTACTGACAGAACCCAGACTGTAAAAGTAGCCAACTCCAAATCCATCTCCAGACAAGTGACAAGTGGAGTACCTCAGGGTTCAGTCCTGGGACCACTCTTGTTTGGCATCTACTTCTCTGAAGTACAGACCAACACTAAGGGACTCTGGCTAACAAAGTTTGCAGATGACTGCAAACTGGGAGCTATTATTGAATCCCCAAATGATGTGGATATTCTACAAAAGGGCCTTACAGAAACAAATGCCTGGTGCCAGAGCCATGGGCTCAAGCTTAATGCCAAGAAATGTATAGTCATCCCCTTTGGAAAAAAACATGTACCCATGAACTACCACATAGGTGGCATGACACTAAACATCGAAAGTGTGATGAGAGACTTAAGGACACAACAGTCAGGAAATCCTTCTACGTGGCACATCTCATCACTAAGGGCTTTTCATCCAGAAAAAAGGAGGTCATTGTCCCACTGTACTCATCCCTCATTAGACCCATTATAGAGTATAATGCCCCATTTGGTATGTACCTCACAAGACATCTGCAACAGCTGGAAAGGCCACAGAAATACCTCACTAAAAGAATCACAGGCCTAAAGCAGATGCCATATGCTGACCATCTAAAAAAGCTCCAGCTATACTCTGTGGCATATCATCTACTCAGAGGCGATCTCTGCTTAACATACAAGGCCATGTCAAACCCTGAGCTGTTGGACATGCTCCCCTTAAAGAAATCCCAATTCCTCAGAGCCACACACTCCAGGGATCTAAACCTTATCATCACAATGAACAAAACATGCTGGAGGGATAGGTTCCTGACCCAGAGACTCCCCATACTCTGGAATAGACTGCCCATACATGTCAAGCAGAGCACCTCATTGGCCCTCTTCAAAAGGAACCTTGATGATTGGATGGGTGATAGGAAATTCACCCCTGGGATCATGTCAGTCGCCCTGCTAGACAGGGGCCCAGAGAAGTAAATATTGTGGGAAAAAATTTCCAGGGAATTGTTATGGCTAGGCTTGCATAGGCCTTAGGGCCGATAGCCTAGTACCAACCTAGGAACCTATGAACCTATGTGCGTGTGTTTGTAAGTTGTACGAGTGGATTAGGGTAGGCAGGTGAATGTATGAGTGTGTAAGTATAGGATGTGTTAGTGTTTGTATATGTGTGATATGTGTGTCTGTGTGAGAGGGACTATGGAATGTCTGGGTGTGAGTTTGCTGTCTTTTCCTGTTTGTGTGATCACGGAGTTAGTATATATAAGTAGGGGGGATGTTGGGGGAGCAGAACCCCACAAGGGGGGTTCAGGGGGGTCTTGCCCCCCTGCTTATATGTAGCGTAGGTGTGTTGATTTGTGTTGTTGCATTTGTGTATGTAGTGTGGGTAGGATAGTGTATGTGTTGTGTGGTGTGTATGTGTTCACGATTTTGTATTTTGGGTTTTGGGGTTTCGGGATTTTGAACATTCACCTTTACGGTTTCGAGATATTGAAATTTGAGATTTCAGTATTTTGAGATTATAACATGACATTATAAATAATATTGGAGATTCTTATTAGTGTAACGTTTTCATAGCCACAGGTAGACTGTTCATGTGCCGTGGTGCTACCATAGCCATCCTCCAAACATCTGTTATGTAACTAATGGAAAGGCTAAGGCAGAAGGCTCAAGAGGTTCAGCAGAGCTGTGTTCTGGACTTGCTTGGACACGGCAAGGTATGTTGTTAGAGCCAATAAAGCTACTGTTTTTAGTTTTGGACTGAGCTGATGACAGTTCTTCTGAAGTGATTATTGTGTGAGGGGGTGTAGTTTGGGTAGAAATGGGGAAAATACAGTAATATGTGGGCAGGATAAATTTAGAGCAGAATTTGTGAGCTAGGATATTGCAGTGGCCTGTAGATCAGAATAAGTGGCACCATTAGACAGCAGCTCTGTAGAATACTGTGAATTACTTCTGAGCTTCCTAATGTAGTAAAAAAAAAATGCCCTGAAATTGTCCTGAGATGAGATGGCCACCTTTAGTTTATAGCTTTCTTTACACTTAATATGTGCTCAGTATATCTACTATTAAGTTTTGGATCTTTCTTATGATTGGACGACTGGATTTAATTATGTATAGCAAGCAGTTTTTGCCTCTCATTATCAAGTTTGTTTATGTCATAGTTCCACTATAAGGGTGTATTTTTGAAATAATACAGTAGTTTTGATGTGCATAGAGTTTGGCTGCAGGATGGCTGACAGGTGGGTGAGGGTACTTTGAATTTCTCCAGGTTACCAATAAACAATAAAAGGTTGGCTCTGGAGCATTCTCTGAATGAATAAAGTTTTTAAGGTACATATATCTATGAGAGAGAAGATAACAGTATGGTAGTCTAACTTATTTATCAAGGAGCTGATGCAATGAAGGGAGTGCAGGCTGTGACAATATTTGTAAAGACATGGTCAAAAGGAGTCACAGACTTACTGAGAAGAAGGACAATTTGGTCCAAGACATTAGTACTGACATAGTCTAAGAACTACTGTGTGTACTTGTTATAAGCTGCATAGATATATCTGTTGAAGGATGGGTAGTTGAAATCATCAAGGACTATTTTATTGGATTTAGTAGGTTCAGAGTCCAGCTGATTTAAATATATATCATGGTCAGCAGTGCTAAAGCTTGAGTTACCACTCTTTCATATTTAACTAAGTGTACACTACAACTCTTAGGATATTAACCCCTTTTTTACATCTTACTTTTTAAATCTGTAACATCTGGTCCAAGACCACCAACCATTGGACAGTGCACATTCTGCTTCTCAGTAGTCATCTTGTAATTAGTGTTTCTGTTTTTCTCCTGTTGAGAGAAGGAGCATATAGATGTTATTTCCTGGAGGCTACTGATCACTAGAATGCCTGGCAACTGCTTCATGTGTGCCAAAATGGAATTTGCACTTCTATTTTAGCAGAGGGCATTGATTCATGATTGCCTCTAACTAGGCAGTCAGTGCCTGTGTGTGACCTTCCTGATTAGTCTGGTTGCTATTCAAGGCATCTACCAGGAAAGGTTACAACAAGCCCATGGACCCCACATCATCTGGGACAAGACTGTTAATCACCAGAAGCTGTGCCCTGCTTCTCATCTTGAGATTGGTGTTACTGTTTAGCCTCTGGTAAGAGAAAACGTGAAGGGGCATTGTACCTCTGCAGCATAAAGCTGTAGTAAGGCCATCACTAGTAGTAGCCAGGGAGTAGCCAGTTAGGTGAATCCCAATATTCATCATTCTTGACAAAGCTAATTATTTTTTTTTCTTTTCAGTAAGTACAGCTTGATTAGCTACTGTGTAACCTAACTTCAGAATATCTCCCCAAATACTGTATCCAGAAATCACCAGGGTCTAATCTATTAGTTTCCACCTCAAGTGTTTGGTAGTGCCCTGTATAGATGCAGGCACCTTGAGCTGACATTTTCCTGTAAAAGTACCCTTGAAATTTCACCAATACCTACTTGTACACATGTACACAGGGCAGCTAGTTTGCAGTGACAAGCAATGCTCCCAGAGTTGCAAACCAGACACCCCCGACTTAAATTTATATTCTCACTGCAACTGTATAATCAATAAGAAAGGGCCTGCTGCCATGGATATGAACTTTCCAGCTATATTTATTACCAGCTTGGTTGATATAGGCATCCTAAAGCAATGTAGAAATTGCCTCATTTGATAACAAGCACATTTTCAAAGTGATAAGGTATGTGAGAGATGTATTTTCAGTGTCATTTGGGTAGTGTCAGAGGTGCAAGAGTTAGCACACTTTCCTCTTATGCAGAAGGCTTTGGATTTTATTACCACACCAAGTAGATTAATTATTTGTACTGCAGTGCAATATAAGGGGTGCTATATCTCTCTGAACGCATTGTCTTTCTGACGAGATATTAAACTAAGGCTCCATCTCTTGAGTGGGTGGTAACTCAGGTGGATGTAAAAAATTCCACAGCACCTATCAAAAAGAGTAAGGAAGTTCTTTGATGCACTGGCCGAATTTCCCATAATATATAAATATCACCTCTGGTCTCCCTTGAAGAGAGGCTACTAGAGTAGTGGGACTAGCCCATTAAACAAAAGATAAATAAATAAAATAAATAAAAGGTAAAACTCTCTTATAAATGTACCCCTACTGTCAATGAGGTTGTCAGTAGTACACACGGTGCACCCATCACACACAGTACAAAGCAATCACATATCTCACATATGCTGAGGCACTTAAATATAACCTTTCTGAGCCACAAAGACTGCCTAGATAAAGTACACATACAAATGCACTCTTTCAAAACACCACCCACATCAAAACATAGCCACATCTCATGGAGCCTCTACTTCTAAGCCCATAAGGCAAGCCACCACACAATCCAACATTCTGGTCATTGGAGACTACATTGTGAGACATATCAATATCTTTCTCACCAGCCTGAGTAAGGAAAAAGTCACGGTCAGTTGCTTATCAGGGACCAGTATCTGCCACATTGCATACATACTGAAGTCACTGGACCACAAGGAAAAGAATAACTCTTTCACAATCCGTGTGAGAGTAAATGACCTGATACATACCTCCCTAGACTATAGGAGGTGAGAGACAACATGGAGCTCTTGGAATATGTGGTCTGAGCTGGTATGAACATAGCATTGAGCAGCATTCTGCCCTGTCCAAGTATGATGCCACATTATGAACAGAAGATGACTGACTTTAATAATTACCTTAGTTTCTGGTGTCATTTTAAGGGGATGCAATATTTGTTGGCATGAAAGGAGATTGCCAAAAGATCATGCTGCTTTGCCAGGGATAGTCTGCACCTCTGCCCTCTAGGTTTTCAAATATTAGCTCAAACATTGTCCTCCTGCATATTGCCTCTTTTAGAGAATGTCAGCCTAAAAATGCTTTCACTGTAACACATCAAATACAACAAAATCTAAATGTGTTATTGTTCAATGCTAGGAGTCTAAACAGGAAACTCTACTCCCTAAAAAACTGTTCTCATCCTAGAGTGCTAACATCTGTGCAGTCACTGATATATGGTTTAAAGCCATGGGCAGCACATCAGCAGTGCAAGGATATAATGCCTTCCACACATTTAGACCAGCTACTACACAGTCAGGGACTAAACGTGGAGGTGTCTCAATTTACATAAAAAATATAGCTCAAGGCTGGTCAAACAGGATGATCCACTTGAACTTTTCCACATAAAAATCACAATAGGCAAAATCCTATACTACTTCCTTGCAATCTATAAGTTCCTCTCTGTGACTCAGGAAACCCATCAAACATATTTAAGCTTACTGAAAACACTCACATCCAACCCAATACCATATCTGTGGGCATGTTAATTACTCCACTATAACTGGAAATTACATAAAACACCAAACATGCAGGCACTGAGATTCCTGGATTTTGAAAACACAAACTCCCTGGACCAGGGCTCACCAAGGGAGCAAACAACTGGATCTTGTCGTCACTAATATAGGAGACTGCAACATACTCCTTAGTGCGATGTCCTCTCTGGTAAGGTCAGACCACAAAATGGTCTACTTCAAAATAAAAACCTAGAACCCCAGCTAACCCTGAAACAAATATTGCACCCCCTTAGAAGGCTAACTTCCTACTATTAAGTGATACAATGGCAAAATTTCAACCCCCCAGTCCTGATATCACTGATGCCTATGTGGAACTGTTCACAGAAACCCTATAGAAGCATGTTAACTGTATAGAAGCAGCTATACCCACTAGGAATAAGTACAGAACAAACTCAAAAAACAAGCCACACTGGTGAAAACACATCAATAAGCTGCAAAACAGGAGAAACAGAATCATGGCAAGAGCTATGTGGCGTAGCACCCAACAGGATACAATCACTCTTATCAAACTAAACAAAAACTTAAAGGAGAAATAAAGTCTACCACCACCAAATTTGAGGTAAATTTGTCTCCCAGGCCAATGACAGCCATAAGATATTATTTAGATATGTCCGCAACCTCAAAGGCAAACACAGTTGTATGCAGATCTGATTGTTAATGGTGCCACCTATACTGACCCAGTCAAATTCAGCTCTAACTTTACCCCTCTGCCCCCCTTAGCCGGACCTCAGGAAATAACATCAAATATAACTCCCCCTACTATTATTAGGGAACAAGTCTTCAATGCTCTCACTAAGGCCCAGAACATTGTATTAATGGGCCAAGACAGGCCTTCTAAACAGCACGAAACATGACTCATCAGGCCTTCTGGAATCAGTGTTTAACTGTTGCCAGTTAACAGGTTTTGTGTCTCTTGAGTGTAGAACACCAACTGTCATCCCTCTTCACAAAGGCGGTCCATCTACAGACCATGGAAACTACAGACCTATGAGTTTCACTAGTCTCATATGCAAGGCCATGGAAAGAATTATTATGGAAATGATTGAAAATGACATAGGATACTGGATCCAACCAAAACTGGTTTTGTCAAGGGCAGATCACACCTACTCAACCTGGTGGACTTCTTTGAAAAGGTCACCAAAGCAATTGATGAGGGCAAAATAGTTCACACTGCCTACCTTGGCCTGACCAAGGTATTTGCCACAATACCCCACTGGAATTTGTTGAAAAACACAAGAAGTCAGGTATAAACCTTTATATCATCCAGTGGATAGCTAGCTGGCTCACAGTTAGGAAGCAGGAAGTTAGAATTGGAGATTCTAACTCTACAAGGAGTCCAGTCACAAGTATAGTGACTCAGGGATTGGTCCTCAGACTGCTTCCTTTTAGCATCTACTTCTCTGAAGCCAAGGCCAAAATCAAGGACCTCTGGCTGACCAAATCTGCAGACAATTGCATGTTAGGAGCAGCCATAGAATCTCCACTGATATTCTCCAGGAAGGGCTGACACAGACAACATACCCTTAAGACTCAACCCAGTTGTCAGGGACTTGGGGGCACACATAGACTTTAATCTAGCCTTTGACCATCATGTGCCTACAGAAGTGAGGAAATCATTCTACACTGTGCAACTTATAAACAAAGGTATGGCAGCTAGGGCCTTGGTGGTAATTATTCCACTGTATTCAGCATTCATTAAACCTTTCATTGAGTACAATGCTCCTTTTGCTATGTACTTAACCAGGCACATCAAACAATTGGAATGTCCACAGAGGCCCCTCACTAAAAGAATACAGGCTGTAAGTAATATGTTCTGTGCAGACCACCTCAAAGCCCTATCTCTGTATTATGTCTCCTACAGGCTGTTGAGGAGAACTCTATGCCTGGCATTCAAGGCATTCTCAAACACAATCCTGAGGAACTTTCTGCATATCCACAAACATACAGCACCAGAATTATCCTTTCTAAACACTTAGACCTTGCCTGTGATATAAATAGGACAAGCTGGAGAGACAGCTATGTATCTCAGAGGCTACCTTTCTCTGGAACAGGCTCTCCATCCAAGGGAAGTAGAGTTCCTCCCTAGCCCAATTCAAGTGTAACTTGGGCAATTGATGGTGAACAGAACTTCATTCCTGGTTTGTCACAATGTCTTTAGTGGGCACAGGCAGCCTGTAAATGGACCTTACTTGTAAATGTTTCATCTCCCAAGTCCCTGTTTACGTTTATCAATGGTACCAGAATTTGTCACAGATTTGGGATGCCTGGCTAGGATAAAAAAGGCAAAATATAAGCAAAACACCAGCTGTAGAAAAGTTTCACTGCTATAGTATGACTTCAAATGAAACAAAAAGCAGTAAAGCAGCACTCTCTTTTATTCAAAAATAACAGGATAAAGCTTTTGGGTAACACCCTTCATCAGTATGAATTAAACATCTTGTTCACAGTATAAATAGGCATCTCTCTAAAAACACATGACACAACCAACCAATAAAACATCCATATCAATTAAACAACATTAATAGAGTTTTAAAGCCATATTGCTAGGATAAAACACTTTCATCAGCATTCTAGTATTCAATATGCTTGCGCATGACATTCATTTATAATCTTTTTGTTTGGCTACTAATATAGGTTTTAGACTAACCATATTGTTCAGGTTTGGATATTTATCTTCTTCCAACGTGGTTATTCATCTATATTCAGCTATATCCAACTTAGGATAAAAAAGGCCCCAGGGGTCATTAGCCTACTAATCACCAACAAATCTATGAACCTATGGAGACATAAACTTGTCAACAATGTATTAGTTATAGCTGTTATATGTCACCAGGATTTTCAAGATTTCAAGGTTGGCATTGTGCTGGAGTTGGAGTAAGATAATGGGATTGTGGATGAATGTGAATATAGCCCCACAGGTCTCAGAAGGTCTCATAGGTTCATAGATTCATAGGATGCTACTAGGCTATTGATCTGAGGGTCTTTACAAGCATAGCAGTTAAATCCCAATATAATACTAGATGAGAGATATTGTCTATGCCCACAGTTTTTCCTAGCAAGGACTACCCATGGCCAGGAGAGAAGTCAGAGCAATCCCCAGCAGAAATGTACTGTTTCCCATCCAATCATCCAAGTTGCACTTAAACAGGGTCATGGAGGTACTCTGCTTGATTTGGATTGGAAGCTTATTCCAGAGGAGTAGCAACCTCTGAAAGCTGTATCTGTCTCTCTCTATCAGGCCCTGTTTATGTCCCAGGCTAGTTTGAGGTCCCTGGAACAGGTGCTTCTAGTCCCATTTGACTTATGGATGTGCAGCATTCCCATTGCATTTGGGTCAGAGATAGCCCTGTAAACCAGACATAAATTGCCTCTAAGTAGTCTATACACTACTGAGTACAATAACCGCAACTTCAGTCTGTCCATATAAGACGTGCTGGAGACCCTGAATTTTCTTAGTTAGAAATCTCTGCGATCACTCAAGTTGCTGCAGGTGTCTGGTATGGTACATTCCAAAGGGAGCATTATATACAATAATAAGTCTAATGAGGGATGAGTACAGGGGAGTTATAAATTATTTTGCTCTTGAGAAAATTGATGCCTTTGCTAATTTGGTGAGCAATGTAGAATGCCTTCGTCATCACAGTAGACACGTGATGGTTAAAATTGAGGACACAGTCAACTTGTGTTTCCAGGTCTCTCACTACCAAATTAGTACTTAGCGTATTATTGTTTATTTTATAATCAGCAGAGACATTGTTTTTACCAAAGAGAATGATGATGCATGTTTTTAGCATTTAGTTTAAGACCATGGCTTTGGCATCAATCACTGATTTGTTTAAGCCGTTTTTGAAGTACACTGACATTGCTAGGTGATTCAATGGTAGCATCTAATTTGCACCCATCTGCAAACATGGTTAGCCACAGCCCCTCTGTTCTAGCCTGGACTTCTGAGAAGTATATGCCAAGCAAGAGCAGGACCCCACTGGTGACAGGTCTGCTGGTAGAGGTAAAGTCTCCCACTCTGAGTGTTGTTGATTTCTGAGCCAGTCTACAACCCAGCTGGCAACATAGAGGTTGATATTCAACTGGGTTAGTTTGTCAATGATGCCTGAATGTGGGATAGTGTTAAAGGCCTTGGCCAAGTCAAGATAGGCTATGTGCACAGCTTTGCCCTCATCTATGGCTCTGGTCATGTTCTCAAAGACGTCCACTAGGTTTAGCAGGCATGACCAGCCCTTGACAAAACTGCACTGGGACAGACCCAGGGTTTGGAGGTCACCTATATCCTTAATCATGAGGTCCATGATGATTCACTCCATTGCCTTACAGATGAGACTGATTAAACTTATGGATCTATAGTTATCCGGGTCTGTTGCTGAGCCACCCTTGTGGAGGAGGAGAACAGTTGCTGTTTTCCATTCAGTGGGGCTAGAGCCAGTACTAAGGCTGTGTGGTTGAATTGAGTGCATAATGGAGTAGTTAGCTCTTGTTTTGGAACATTAAACATGCAGCCCATAATGCCATCTGGTTCCAAGGAGGCTGTGTTCTTAGCCTTGAAGAGAACATTGAAGACTTGCTCTTTTTGATTATACAGGGAGGAGGAGATGATGACAACATGGTTTGTGGTATGCTTAGGAGGGATAGGGGGGTGACATTTTCACCAAACCTGTCTGCTGGTAGGTTTGCAATTTCCACAGGGTCAGTGTGTGCGATTTCATCCACAATTAGTTCTGCACACATCTGAGACTTACCTTATAGGTTGTGGGCACAGCTGAAGAAAGCCTTATGGTTATCCTTGACTATAGTTGCTAAATTGTTCTCATAGCTGCTCTTTGAAGATTTTATGAGTTGTCTTATTTGCTTGTTTAGTCTGAAAAGGGGGCTCTTCCAGTTCTGAGATCTCACTTTTGTATTTTCAGGCAGCAGCTTTTTTAGCTTATTGTATAATTTATTAATGCTAGGCGTCCACCAGGATGGTTTGTTTTTTTTCTTGAGGATTTTGCTTTAATCCTATCTGACACAGCTGTGTCTATACATTTCTGTAGATGATTATGCAGGGATAGTAAATGATACATGCTAAACTCAGGTATAAATAGAGTACTATCAGTACATTGAAACCATGTTTGAGTAACTTTGCAGTATGTATGTTCGATGGTCAGGAAGGCCTCAAGCTCAGGCATTTTTCATTTAGACTTCTCATATCAAACAGTGGCACTTTAATGTGAAACAGATTAGAATTTGCTTGCTGGTATGTCCACAGAATCATCACTGCCTTAAAAAATCACGCTGGGGATGGAAATACTCTAGCCAGTTTGCTGATGCCCTAATAAGAGAGGTGTATATCATCTGTAGTGAAGGCAACCAGACTGTCAACTCTCATCTTCTTTGTTGACACATACTGCCCCCCCCCCCCCCCCCAATGACAGCAGTTAAGCTGGTTGCTAAAGTCAGTTACTTTATATTTGAACTCTCACATCATTCTAGGAGATGGCAAGATATTCATGAAGACAAATGAATTCCTGCCTTGGACACATTCAAGGAGTTTGATCATTTCATTTTGCTTAGGGTAATGATTTGAGGTTAGTTATCCTGATGCATGCAATCGCAAGGTCATTTTAATATCTGGGGGAGAGAAGAGACCTAAGGGCCCTTGTCACATCATGAATCCTGGCACTAGAGGATATTGCTAACTGTAACCCTATCCTTATCCCACCTGGGTAAAGGAGCATAAGTGTGCCTGAATACAAAGTCAACAGTAACTGGAACAGCAGTTTGCAAAGACATAATGGGTATAGGCATTTAGCTAGGGTGACTCTTCCTGAGGGTAGGTTGAGAGGTTTCAAGTCAGAGGCATTGTTAGGGTGAGGAGAAGTGGTCAGATGACCTATGCACAATGTCTTAGGTGACATGAACAGCAGATAGTTTGGAAGTACAGTTCTGAATACCAGGACTATATATGCACTCACACCTGAAGTGCTGAAGCACTTTGTGCATGTGTGGTACTTTAACTGTAACAAGCTACTTAAGTGTACTGTTGCAGTTTCAGAGCTGAAGACATTTTTTGGCTTTCCACTCTGAGAGTAACTAGGGTGTTTTTTTCACTTCTATACATAAATCACCTGATTACTTGTTAATACAGTTTGATTACCTCTGTATAAATGTAAATATGCTTATGTTACAAGTAATAATTAATTGAAGGTGTTTAAAAAAAAGATTATTGGAGAACTGCAGAGTGACAGACAATCTAGCTGCCTCTGGTGCAGGTTTAATTGTAGATATGAATGTGGTGTTGTGTGGCTGAACCTTATTAATACAGTGTCTAGAAGACTTAGAAAATGATGTCTTTAGAACCCCTGCATGTGAGAATAGTGGTGTGTTGTTGAGAGGTGGTTGTGTGCTGTTCACTAACACATAAGGTAGTAACAGTCTTGCCTCCATCCTGAATAAGTATTGCATCTCTCACAAATGGTTTCAATGTTTGCTATAAGCAAATGTTTGCCAGTAAACATGACATAGCTGCTACATTGTCTCGCTGTCCTAATTACCAAAATGCTGGTCACAGAAGGTGCTAAATCTGACTGTGCTCCCACGGTTACAGTGCTTGAAAAGTGGACAACTTGGAGATGACATTTCGCAGATCATTAGGTGAAGACAGAGATAGTGATGGTCAGTGTTGGAAAACTAGGATAGAGCAAGGAACAAGGATGTAGGTAAGTGGCAACTGCTGTATGTTGTTAGGAGGTTTACACAGCATGCACACTATACCACACTCTAGTATACCCACTATATGACACTCGACTACTCACAATACTGCACCAATATATTTGCACTTTATATTAACTCATGTTAGCAGCAGTAGTAAACACTAATAAAACAATGTTGTTGTAACAATGACATTTAGCAGATGGTTGAAGAAGACAATGAATTATGACAGTAGATTAATAAAAAGTTTATAATTGCTAGCATACTGAGAGAGACAGGGAGTCTAAGCTACTTATAGTTACTGAGAGAATCTAAGGGCACTTAGTGAGAGTCTGTGGGTGCTCACACACTGTGCTGCACTGCAGATGCATTAAAACTATAAGGAAATAATGATGTAGATAATATAACTATCGTATGGGTGCCACAGTCATGTGGATGGAATATGCTGCTGTTTGCAGATGATGTGGCATTACAAGCAGATTCTGAATAAGAATCTCAACAAATGTTAGGGAAATAGAATGCAAAATTGAAGGCACATAGGATGAAACTGAGTGTATACAAGATAGTTGTCGTAGCAAACAGGAAATCTGAAGAAGTTGAAAACAGAGATAGAGGGGATAGAAGTGCAACAGGTTAACAGCTTCATCCATCTGAGAGGTGTATTTGAGGAGAAGAGAATTCTGGATGAGGAGGTCAAAGCAAGACTCAGAGGGGCTGCAGCCAACTGGCACAGAATGTCAGGTAGTATGGGACAGATTAATGCCAAAGAAAATAAAAAAGTAACATATGCAAAACAATAATGAGACCAATACTACTGTATGGTAGAGATACCTGGGGAATAAAGGCAGAACAGATGAGGAAACTAGAGTTGATGCAACTAAAGTGTCAGAGGTGGTTGGTAGGATGCATGTTGTGGGACAGGTGAAGATATGAGGACATCAGAGAAGAAGCCAAAGTAGCTCCAATTGAAGAAAATGTAAAAATGAATAGTTTGTGGTGGTCTGAGCTCATGTGCAGGAAAGCTGAAGGTGTTTTGGTGAAAACGATTTGTGAGAGACAGGAAACAGGGAAGAAGAAATGAAGGCATCCAGCAAAGTGATGTATGGATTACGAGAGAAGACCTGTGACAGTCAGGCGTGGCCATTGAAGAAGGTAGGAGATAACAACTGAGTTGAGAAAGATGGCGACAGTTGATGCAACACCCTGACCCATACAGAAAACAGTAACAGAGGGAGTGAGTGATGATGATGATGACGAACAGCACAGATTGTGTGTTTCCCTTCCTCTATTATACTGTTCACAGTCCATTTGCTAGCTACATTTGGAAGGATGCCCTTGTAGCCATTCAGGCCCTTGCCTACAAACTGCCCTTCTTAATCAATATACCGTCTGAATGGTTAAATTTAATTATCAATTATTTCACCAGTTTTGGCAGACAGTACCCTACCCATGAGGCTAGAATTTCATAAATGTTCATCACTAGAATTTTGTGAAAATATACGGTACGTTTTTCTGTGGTTCTAGCATACCATATCCTTATTGCACCAACATACTGTTAAAACTGGTGATTTCACATCTCTGTTTCCTATGAATTCAGTGGGTTAAACAAACATGTGGTATTTTATCATACAGCACAGTGTCCAGCAGTTTATTTACACAGAAAATAAATACTTCCATTTTCATCTTCTGATTTGTTGGTACATTTGTAATGATAAAGAATAGCTTTAGTGTTATTATTCAAAAATTCTGACACCGCGTTAACAGTCAAGTTTATTATTACAAGCTAGATGAACACTGAAAATTGTAATATTTTAGTCATTAGTAAAACTCCATCTGTTCTTCCAAGAAAAGGCAATCCTTGCTTTGAGTTTGAAGATGCCCTTTCCTTGATTGAGGAACTGTGCTGCTCGATGGAGATAAGATAAAGTAATTTCTGGTACTGCAAGGGTAGGAAGGGGAAATAAGTAACAGAACTGAACATGTTCTGATGTTAACTTTGCTTGGAGGAAGGACAAACAACAAAGAGTGTTAATGAATCTTGATAAAAAGCATCCAATAACAACCATTTTTTCACTCTGTGTAATCTGCATTTAATAGAACAGGATCAATACCATGTTATCTTTCATAAAGTTACTGAGTTTACCCATCAGATTTAATTGCATATTTTCCTAGTATATCAAGTAAATCAGTTCCCTATTACAGGCAATGTCAGTGAAGGATATCTGATCAGACAGGAGCTACTTAACCTCTGTCTGTCCTGAGGATAGGATGCATTGCTGTTTCTAATGGAGCTAAGTTTATTTTTATTTTTATTTATTTACTTTTTTTTTGTGAGAAAAGTGTGGATTTCATTCGAAGTACAAGGAATTGTATTTTAAGTCTGCTAAGCACCTTGAGTACAGAATATTTTACCCCTGCTGGACTGTACTTTGCTTTCCTTCATTTCCTAAATCCATCAACTGTAAATTAATTTCTTTTTTCAGTTGTTTACAGTGATTATAAGAAGCCAAATACAAGACTAAAGTAGTTTTTGCTTTGTGAATTTATATGTTAATTGAAAAGAGGTAAGTTGATTTCCTTCATGTAAGAATTATTACTCATAAAAAAGGAGTGTCTTTTTATTATGCTGAAAAAGAAGAGGGTGTATATCACATCATCGAAAACACTATACAGCAAACACCTATTCATCGACCCCAAAACAACGAATGTTCCTTTCATCAAACTGACACATCATCAAAAATTTTCCCAGGGTATATAGCTAGCTGTCCAACATGCCAAACAATACACACATTGCAGTATAGCAACCCACCAAAGTGAGATGCTATGCCTCCACAACTCCTAGTGTATGGAGCTGTGCCCCCCACACACCCCTACTTATATATACCAACTCTGAGACAGCAGTACAGGTGGGGAAAAGAGCAATTTCCAAATGTTGGACAGCTAACTCTATGTCCTGGTAAATACATTCACTGATGTGAATGCTGAATAAAAATGTGTTTGCTGTTTTGGAGTTGATGAATAGGGGTTCACTGAATAATGTTTTTGATGATCCGATATAGACCCAAAAGAAGCACTTACCAATGCCTTTTTGTTCCACTGTCATAAATTTTGAAAATAAACCACAATGGTATATAATTTGAACTGAATACTGCTCTTAACACATTTAATGTTAAGCTGCTGCTTACCCATTAGCCATTCTCATTAACAGATCCCTGTCAGAAGCCATGGTCCACAAAATTTGGAAAATATCACATATAATCCCGCTCCATAAAGGAGATTATTCTACAGAACTTACCAACTACCAACCAATAGCTATATTATTCCCTATAGCATAAATCCTGGAGAGGTGTATAAATTCCCAAAGGATAGACTACTTGCATACTCATAAACACCTGTCAAACACTCAGAATGGCTTTCAACCCTTCCATAGCATCACCACTGCCCTTATGTCCTTCACCAATACAGTAAACATCCATAGCAACAATGGTAAATTTGTATCTGCTACCTTACTCAACATATCAAAGGCCTTTGGCATGGTCAGGCATAACATACTTATCAAAGAGCTATCAGATCTATGACTTAGTAATTCCTCCACAGCCTAATTCCAAAGCTATCTAGCTGGCAGTCAATAAGCAGTACTGTGGCAGCAAGAACTCTCATCCCTTCTTCCAGCCACTCTTGGTGTACCCCAAGGTTCCATATCAGGCCCACCACTTTTCACCCTCTATACCAACAAGCTCTACACTTCCACTTCCAATGTATCTGTAATACAACATGCAGAAAATTCTACACTAATTTGTGCAGCTTCCTCACTAAATGAACACCACATACTGATGCAAGAATCATTCCTTTCAATTGAAGCATGACTATGTAAAATCCAGCTTATGCATAACCCTACTAAAACTAAACTTCTGCTCTTAAAATCTACTAGATCCACCTGTTAACAACCACCTTTACCATTATGTCCAACAACAAAACTACTATCTCTCCCACTGAACAAACCAAACTTATTGGTGTAGAGATTGATTATAATTTGAGATTCAATATTCATATCTCCCAGGCTATCAAGAAAGTTCATAAAAAACTAGGTACCCTCTACAGAAATGGACATTTTCTCACCAAACAAACAAAGTCAAACATATCCCACACTCACCTGATCTCTACCCTCCTCTATGTCTCCTTTATTATTACTAACTTCAGGAAAGCAGACTTATCTAAACTTGACTCCTGCTATAACAAAATAGCTAGATTTGCCTCAGATTCCCCATTTAGATCTCACCACTGCACAGCCTTAAGGCAGCTCAACTGGCTGGAACTCCCCCAACTCTTACACTACAATCAGCTTTCTCTGACTCATAAAATTCTGTACCAACCAGAAAAAAAACTGCACTGCAAAACCTACTTCTCCCTCATTCTAATAACAGAACTTTCCGCTCCAGTAACAAATTTCTTCTCAAAGCAACTAAAGCTAATAGAACAGTAGGGGAATGACTCTTCTCTAATTATGTGTCTAAAATCTGGAATGCTCTACCTAGTCATATACCTAGGTGTCTCTCTGTGTCTCTGTGTCTGTCTCTCTGTGTGTCTCTCTGTGTCTCTCTGTGTGTCTCTGTGTGTCTCTGTGTGTCTCTCTGTGTCTCTGTGTCTCTCTGTGTCTCTCTGTGTGTCTCTCTGTGTCTCTGTGTGTCTCTGTGTGTGTCCCTCTTTGTCTCTCTGTGTCTCTGTGTCTCTCTGTGTCTCTGTGTCTGTCTCTCTGTGTGTCTCTGTCTCTGTGTCTCTCTGTGTCTCTCTGTGTCTCTCTGTGTCTCTCTGTGTGTCTCTGTGTGTCTCTGTGTGTCTCTGTGTGTCTCTGTGTCTCTCTGTGTCTGTCTGTCTCTCTGTGTCTCTCTGTGTCTCTGTGTGTGTCTCTGTGTGTGTCTCTCTGTGTCTCTCTGTGTCTGTGTGTGTGTCTCTGTGTGTCTCTGTGTCTCTGTGTCTGTGTGTCTGTGTGTGTGTGTGTGTGTGTGTGTGTGTGTGTGTGTGTGTGTGTGTGTGTGTGTGTGTGTGTGTGTGTGTGTCTTTGCATGTGGATAGTTGTTTTTCCCAAATTAAGCTATACTATAGTTTTTGGCACTGCTTTTGAGCCTAAGGTCAGTATACTAGCTGAATGCCTGGTCAAACCTTTCTTAGAGGATCTCCCTTTCATTACGAGAATTATAATGGTGACAAGTTTGCATTACCTAGTCATATACCTAACATCCCTTCCTTACCACAGTTTAAGTGATCACTAAATACTCATCTCAGGCTGTGTTCCTGTACCACCCCAGGTTAGATCCACCATCACATTGCTCCTCCCTTCTCTTCACACCTGACTACTCTTACACCTCAAGTTGTGTTACTGGGCCTAAGTCCTAAGATTATATATTAGACAGATGTATAGTAAACATGACAGATTGTTACTTGTTTATTTTTTACTTATCTTTATGTCGATGAATTTTTAAACACGTGACTCTAGTAATGATGTATTATTCCAGTGTCTGTCTTAATTTTAATGTAATATCTGTACTATTTCTGATCTTATATGTTAGTTATATGTGGAGCTTTTCTCTCCGGGTCTCCACTGAAAAGGGATCTGTGCCCAGTGGACTTTCCTGGTTGACAAATGTAAAATAAAATAAAATAAATAAATAAATTTCCTAGAGCAACGTTACACTCAGAAAATGCTCACTGTACATACAGCATAGGCATGCTTTTCTCTGCTCATTTTGTGCCATAAGTTCACACTGTAAAATAATTCTAAGGGTATATCCGTTTGTTATTTTTTTGTGGATTCCTCACTGTAAAAGGCCTAGTCTCTGTTTGATTTCTAATAATACAAATGGGCCAGTTTGTTACACTTCCAGATTCAGAGAATAATTCTGCTTACTTGAGTGAATTAGGTCCTCTATTTACATTTAGGAAGAAATTTTGCCTTCAACTAATGCAACTGAATTAAGAAACCCACATTGCTACTTTCTGTTGTCCTGTTGCTACTTCTTCATACTCAAAAAAAGAAAAAGATCTGCATAGCTAAAAGGTTCCAGCTGATGCATGCCAAGAGATAATGTGTTGCTCCACTGGATTCATGAAGCAGAACTTACTGTGCAGATCAGTGTTAGGCTGCAGCATCGAGTTTTACAATTCAGATGTGTCGGCAGTATGAATAAATGATTTATCAGCCACCATCATAATTGCACCATAAACATTGGCACATCAAGTTTACACTGATCTCTGAGGCACCCTTTTACTATAGCATGACAGAATATAAATGATTGTTCTATTGTACTATAAGCCACACATGCCTAATTCATACCGATTTATTAGGGACTCGAGTCTGCCATTGTACTCCTGCTTACTCTAGCTGTGTATGTGTCCCGCTGCAAGGAAAGCTGTTATAGTACCCAAATTAGAGCCTAACATAATCAGTCGCCTAGACAGAATTCTGGATATCCTTTCACTTATATGGAGGTAAAGTTGCTTGTGTAGGTGTGTGGGTGCATGTGTGTGTGTTTGCACCCATGTGTGTGTGTGTGGGGGGGAGTTAAGACACTGTGTTAGTGCCTCATTCATTTGGATTGCCTTCCTTTTGATTGTCTGTATCTGTTTGTATCAGCTTACTGTCTCTGTTATCTGCTTGTCTTTTTTTAAAAAATGAATGATAACAGTATGCCACAAACTTTGTATCAAGAACCGTTACATTTTTAAGACAACACAACAAAGTTATGAACTGTGTAACTTGCCAAATAACAGTCTCAGAATTTCTTGTAAAGTCATTTATTACAAGAAATGGTTGCTTGGCTTGAAACAAATCTGCTTTTTATTAAAGAAAGTGCATCAGAATATGCATATTACAAATTATGTTTATCATTCCAGCTGCTGTAGTCCTTAGGCTATATGTCTTGTTTCCTGCCCAGGAAACATCAAGCACCAACATTCAGAAAGCTCTGCCACCACCACCCCAACCACCCCACTCCTTCAATCTGAATGATGATTGGTTAATCCTGCGGAAAGAAATCAGCAGTCAGAGTGAAGTTTTCTTCAGTGCTTTCTTGTCTTCTCAAGAAGAAACATCTGTCAAACTTCACAGGATCAGTAATCAGCTAAAAGTTTGATTTCTTGCAGATAAGTCCACTTTGGGGAATCCTTCCACTCAGAAATGATTGCCTTTTTATAAAAATAGTATTTTACTTTTTTTGTCACTATTCTGTTATTGTTACTTTGTTAGAGCCCACACCTTCCCTCACATTCTAACCTTATCCGAACCTTGGCTAAAACCGCACATCACAATCAGCAAAATACTCCAACCTGGCTATATTATTTACCTTTCTGATAGATTCCTAAAAAAAGGAGGTGGCATTGACATCCTCTACTCTGATGGCCTAAATCTCTCACCAGTCACCATTCCTAACACCGTCTTCCACCCAGCTGAACTAATCATCCTAAACTGCCACCTTAACTCTCATAAGAAATTTGCTATGACTTCCATATATATCCCCCCCTGAAATAATATCCCAATCCTGGAAAATATCCTATCCTGGTTTTCCACAACATTCACTATGAAACACTCATCCTTAGTTATGTTAACATTGACTGGTCCAATCTTACAACTGACTCTCCACTATTTAGTATCAACTTACAGGGATTCTATAAGCTGATAACTTCCCCCTCCTGCTTGCACAAAATATCATCTTCCAGCTTCACTGTTGACTGGATCCTCACTAACTCCCCCAACCTCTACCATAATCCATCTACCCTACCAAACTCCTTAAGTGACCATCTTCATATCTCCAGTCTAAGACACTCTACCCAACTACCCAAATCACACCTTTAAATCAAAGCGGGGCTGCAGGAGACAGCTGAATGGGTGGGGTCAATGGGAAGGGGTGCGGCCAACTAGAAAGGGGAGGACCTATGCTCAAAATTACAAAAAATGTAACTTTAATTAAAATACGCTGCCCTGGGTGCCAAACCATCATTATGACAGTCCAATCAAGACAAAATGAAGTGTAGAAGAAAAAAAAATATTTCAATGCATTGGCTGCATGACAGCTTACTTAATATCTAGATGGAAACAAAAAGGTTGTGAGGCATGAACAAATAAATTACTTTTTAAATGCATTACTGAAATGAATGTCAAAATCAAGTATAAGAAAAACAAGCAGCACTCAACTCAAACCACTTCTCCTTGCACTGCAGTTCTAATTATAATTTATATTCAGCTTTATTAAAGTACCAAGAAACATGCTGAAAGTAGCAATCTTTGTGATACCCCGACTTGTAATAAAGTTTCTTATCCAAAAAAGACCTGCTGCCTGACAACAACTATCTACTTGTTTCATGGGGAAAACATGATCAAAGTAAAAAATGAAAAGCAAACAAGAAACAAGCTCAAGATACATTGTTTAAAGGATTACTGCACAGGTTATGGACCACACATGATAGATTGGCATTTTGTTTAGTTTACAGATAAAGCCTGCAAAGATAACTGCAAGAAATGTAATGAGCTTCTGAAAATACTGTAATCCTGTCCTTTATTAGAAAAACTGTCATATGCATTTCAATACCCAAGGTGTATACGTTATCTAGTTATGCAAGTATTCTCTGCATGGAAACAGAAAGGCTTTCAATGTTGGCAGTTCTTTAACAGTATACTTTTGAAAGCTTGCTTGCATCTTACAATCTCAGACAAGCTTACCTGATGGTCATTAAAGCATTTCTACTTTAACACAGAGCAACAGACACTTTGAATAATAAGCATAAATTGACAGTATAAAAATATGACAGAAACCAGAACATTCTGCAAAATCAAGGACAGATGAAAAGCCACTGTAGTACTTGTGTCTACCTCAAATGGGGGGATACTCTGCACATTTACACTGCATAACTGCTCCTTGTCTTACTGGGACACATCCAGAGTCACTACATGGGGGAGTAGGGTGCAACAAGTATGTCACAATTTGAAATGTCTGTGGCTGACTTTGATGACCCTGACACATTTGTCATACCTCTCAACCTCAGAGCAAGAAATCTGGACAGAGCCATACACAGAAGTGGGACAAAGGCCCAAAAATAAGGGCAATTTTTAAATATTGCTCTTATAAAATTAGAGAGATAATAGTAGGTCTTGCATTAGTATGAATTTTCTGAAGGGTATGAAATCTGAAACGCAAATGTCTGTCATTATTTTCTGACTTCAGTCTTTAATGATTTGCCACTAATTTGCCACAAAAAAACAAAATTGTATGAAAAACGGACCACAAATGTGATGCAAAAATATAAAATAGCCAGACAATACAGCTGGGAACCTGTCAAAGAAGGGACACTTTTTTAAATATTAGTACTGCTAACTTGAGCAGCTGACAAAATAAAAGAATCTACAAGCATTTCTGAAATAAAAGTAATCTATAACTTTGATTATTACAGTTATTTATTAATTGTAAACCTCCATATTTCCTTCCAAAATTGCCATTTTGCAGAGGAATTATTAGAGGAAGAGCAACATTTTGAGCCAAAATTGGGGACAGTTGAGAGGTTTGGATATGCCTAATTCTACAAAGCAATTTATTTGCACATACCTCTCAACCTGTTAATGCAGGAAATCTGGACAAGGCCAAATATATTGGGGGAACATATAAACAGTACTAAAAATTGCTCTTGTATAAACTGAGACAGTTGACAGAATTCTTGCTTTAGCATGCATTTTTCTGAAGGTTATGAAGTCTGAAACTCGGTGTCTGTCATTATTTAGTGACTTAATTCCTAAATGATTTGCCAGAAAACCACAAATTTTATGAGGAACAAACCAAAAATAAGAAGCAAAAATCTATTCATTCTGCAAAAATCTGGACAGTTGAGAGTTATAGTTCAGCTGGGGCTGTCTATGAGTTTGCCGCCCTTCCCTCCTCACAAAATAATGGTCGAATGGAGCCTCCCCCTGCAGCCATTCGAATGAACCATTACTTGGCTATTTCACCCCATTTACCATAAACACTAATATGCATATTGCTTTACTTCTGTGATGATTTGGACTTCATTTGACAGTTTTATTTTGCATTTTATAGCACAAACACTAATAACTATCTGTTAAACAAAGCAATGCACTCTCACAATGAAAACAGACAGCATTAAAGCTTCTCTGCCCTTGAAACTCACATTCATTGAAACAGCATTGAAACTCACATTAAAAAAATACATTTTGCCAGTGGCAGATAAAGATTAACTTTGGGCTGTTTTCAAATCACAGGCCCCTTACACATGAAACATACACATGCTCTTTGATACACCTTCCTGACTGTATTAAATTAGAGTCTATATTAAATCACCGAACACTTAAAAAAGTGAACGGTGATTGATCTACCCTATGTAAGCAAAAACTTACAATGTCGAAGTGTCAGAAAAGTGATTTTTTTCCAAGGGAAAATAATTGCTCTTCCAACAACAAAAAAAAAAAAATGAATTTCAAACATTACATTAAGTGGGGGGCTTCACCCCCACACACACCCCCTACTTAAATATACCAACTCTGAAACAGCACTACAGTGCCAAAAAACGGAAAAGTACCGAAGCAGCCAAAAAAATTCTTTCCCAGGGAAAGAATTTGCTTAACAGCCACTTCAATATTTTCTGTTTTCAGCCTTTTAAGTTCCAATATAGACCCTTAAATTATATTCCTTGTACAATACAGTACAGTTTTAGAAGGCATTTTAAATTTATTGTTTTGAACATTTTTCCATTAAACAATGAAACAAAACGCATGCACTAATAATGACAAAAGTGCCCAATTCAGAACATTTCCATCATAAAAGTCTATTCAAACTTCTGTAGTCTACCAGTATCAGTAAATATGCACAATCTCTGAAGAAGTAAAAGTCATCTAAATAATTCCACATTAAAGAGATCTGTAACTAATGAAGAGGTTGCTGCTAGCATATGCTATATTTCATTGTTTCATCTACAAATAAAGTACCAGTTGCACTTGAGGAATAAATTGGCTATTTTACACTAAAAAATGATAAGCTAGTAATATTACAATAGGGAATGAATGGCAAACTGATAGGTTCATAGTTACTGAGTATCTTCGCCAAAAAGGACTGCAGCATCCACCCCCTTTGCAACACAGTACAGTATCAGCAATGCATCTATCTACTGTGGGAGTAGAACCCACAGCCTTCTGCATCAACAGCAAGTACACTTCCTGTTGTGCTATTAACAATACAAGGAGGCATAGCATAAGCAACTCCTTGTAAAATCTACTCAACACTCAGCTGTATCTCTGAACTTTGCAGCACAAGAAATCTGGAAAAAGACAAAATTTATTAGGGGGGGTGACAAAAGCCCAAAAACCAGGGACACATTTTAAACATTGCTTGTATAATGTTGCAAAGCTGCTAAAATAAAATGTTGTTTTACCACCATACATTTCACTATCAAGTCTTGACCCAGGACCCTGTGCAAAATAGTCAGAGCAACATATCACTATGCCACATCAGCTGTTTTGAGAGTAAGAGGAAGACGGAAACTTAAATGACTACCACTTAGTGAATTCAGTTCTCACCATAGCTGTCAACCTCAGCACAAAACACCTGAACAAAGACAATAATGGGGGAATACAGCCCCCAAACATATTCAGTGAATTCAGTTCTCATCATAGCTATCAACTTCTTATAAAAAAACACCTGGATAAAGCCAGTAATGGTGGAATACAGCCCCCAAACATATTCAGTGAATTTAGTTCTTCCCATAGCTCTCAACCTTAGCACAAAAACCTGGACAAAGCCAATAATGGGGAATACAGTCCCAAAAATAGGAACAAATTTCAAATATCCATCTTATAAACTTAGAAAATTGCTAGAATAAAAGGTTTTGTGTTACCATGTACTTTCTGAAGAATATGAAGTCTGAAATTCAAATTATTGTCATTTTTATTTATTTAACATTTGTTAACCAGGAAAGTCTGACTTGGAACAAAAGCCAATTTTCAGCATATGCCCAGGGAGAAACACTCCAGACACATGTCTTTGTAAGATGGGAGGACACCAGAACACCTAGAGGAAACCCACACAAACACAGGAAGGGCATGCAGACTCCACACAGAAGACACCCCAGCCAAGAATCAAGCCAGAGAACCTGTAGCTGTCAGGCAACAATGCTGCCACTGTACCACGGACTTTGTAAAGACACAAAAATACAGAAACCACAGATTTTATGAGGAACAGAACAGAACAAATATGAGGAAAAACTCTGCAAAGCTTTTACAAATGGTGGAGGGTAGGGAATTCAGGCTCTTGCCACCTGGACCCAAGGTACAGGGGTCAAGCTTATTCTCTACTCACCACCATATAGCAACTGGGGCATTATACACACTCTGTCATCATGAGGAGTCTTAAAAGTGAATGATCCATGTTGTTTCACACTGAATGGTTCTATTCTACATTCATTGCTAAGATTTTCTTAATATCCATGGTAAGTTTATACAGCATCATATTAATTCTTCAGAATATCTTTTTACCAGTATAAAGTAGCACATTTTAGCCAGCCTGTCAGCTTCCAAGGTGAAGTTGTTAGTATGAGTTCCACAGTTTGCCCATTTGTTGCACATTACGAGAGGCTGCGTTTCACGTTTTGTTGATGAAAAGGTTGATGGATATAATAACAAGATCCATTTCAATTACAGTCTCTGAAATGAGTCTTCCTGGGGAAATGGCAATATATTGTGGTGAAGTGGGATATTTATCACCCAGAAGTGTAGAACGCCACTATAAATCAACCTGTAACAGTACGGGAGATGGGTTTGCAAGTTTTATGTTTACTACAGATGGTCAAGCTATCTTACTGGGCACGATTACTTTATATCATTTGAAAACTAAAATTAGTACTCATATCAGCGATATCAGAATACTCCATACAGACTACACCACTTTGAATGCACAATAATCTCAGCTCGGTACCTCAAACTTGGCTCCAGCAAACTAAAAAGTGTTTTTTTATTTTATAATCATGTCAGAACAGCTGCTACAGGTGTCTTTTCCAACTGTATGCACAGCAAGCCCACTGAATTAAACCCGGGATTTAGGACCACAGGATGGATCTCATTAGCAGCTCATAACCATAGCTCAGTCTTATGCATAATACTGTGTGTTGGTGGGTGGGGCTGCCATATAAAACACTGGCATTCAAGGAAACTGCTAGTTCACATTCACTAAAAATTACAAATTAAACCTTAACCCCACTACCACTCATACAACATCAGTTTTCTGGGTATGGCTACAAAAGAGCATAACTTTTCTATGTTTCTGTCTTGAACAATTGCACTGGGCTGGTCAGAATACTGACTTGCATAAAATCTCAGTTCCTTTGGTAAGATTTTTGTGTTTCTATCCCCTAAGCAGACCACCTTAACAGCCATGCTGGGAGCTGGAGTGGTTGAGATTTGGCAGGTTAATTTGTGCTTGTTAGGACATCCTCAGGGGGGTGTCTTCAAGCTTGAATGGAGTATTTACTTTTTAGCTGATGTGCTGATGTTTCATTTAACACTTGTATGGGACTCATGCTGGGGGGTAATTGCTCTATCTCGGGAACAACTAGTCTGCAGTAAATCAGGAAGGTGGTAACCAGTGGTGGCTGGTGACTTCAAATCAAAGGGGGGCTGCAGGAGACACTTCAGTGGGGTGGGGCCAACTAGAAAGGGGTGGGGTTAACTTAACAGGGCGGAGGTATGATACAGTGGGATCAACACTGATCTAGGTTACCCTGTTACACAGAATAACTGCAAAATCACTATTGCACATGTTAAATAGTCTACCAAATACTAGACTAAATCATGTTTTAGAGCTAATGAGGTGTTTAGGTTATGCTACAACAGCAAAAAAACCTAAACCTCTCTAAACAGTAAAAGAGTGGTTGGTCTTGACTGCATGAAACTATTATCAGTGCACATGATGTAGTAAACATACATTGTACTGTATCAGGTAATCTGCATTTTGTACAATGCCAAGTGAAAAGTAAGGAAATTTGGAAATCCCACTGTGCTGTCTTAAGTTATTATTCACAATTCAAGGTCACTCCAATGCCTAATGTGCCAGTGGTTCTGAGAGACACTGACACAGGCCCTTATGACAGTTGATGTTAGCAAAAATAGCATTAATCTTGCAAAGCCAGAATTACAACAATAAAGAGCAGGAGCAGTCAAATAATTTCATTCACAAAGAGCACCCCCCCCCCATTATGGAACAAAGGAATCTGCTTTGACTCTGCCAGAATTAAATTACCATACTAACATTAACTTTATTTAGTTGACAGAAACATTAGTCACAACTCATGTGTACCAGCTCACCTTACGCAAATACAAATTTAATTTATTTTACTTTTGTTTACCAAGGTTTGTCCAACTGTCTTTAGTAAAAAAAAAAAAACTTTTCAGCATATGTTCAGGGAGAAAAGCTCTAACATATTGCAACATTTTTATGCAGGCATTCGGTATATACATGAACAGATATGAAATAACATACATTAAGAATGTCTAATACAATTGTTAATTAGATTACATTCTTCTGAAAGTGCAGACAACTATTACAGTCTTGCAAAGCTGAAACTACAACAGTAAGCAACAGGACCAGTTGCTTCATTCACACAGCCACAATCCCTATTGCCCACCCCACCCACAGTATTTGATCTTGTGAGGTTAAAAGACAAAAAAAAGGATAAAAGACAACACTGTCAAAGATGACATTGTTATTAATATATGCATTTTTTCACATAAACAATAGCAAGAGCTCAGAGCTTGTGGTTGATGTTACCTCACTCAGATGCACGTTACCTTTGCAAAGCAAGTCAGTACAACCATAAGGCCAGTTGTTTCATTCACATGTAATAGGCATAGCCCTAGCCAAATTACCTACCCACAATATCTGCTTTGAGCCTATAAGGTTTAAAACAATGAAAAGAGAAGACAATGGTCACATTACTGTATTTCATTAGCATCACAAAGTTAAGGGCTTGCAAGTGATCTTATTTCAGTTCACTTGTGCACACTTTAGTCATGCAAGGCTAGAGTTTAAACAACAAAACATCCACACACCGTCCTAATCTACCTTGATTGACCCTGCAAAAACATTAGGATAAAAAAGGCATTTCATCCAGAAGTAGCCCCCAAAACACATTGCATACCTAGTATCTGTTTGACCCCGCCTGGATATTTTATTGGAAAAAAGACATCCACAGTCAAGCAGCCTCCAAAGCACATTATTTCCTGAGTATGTAGTTAACCCTGTCAGGATACTTTATTAAGAAAATAAATAAATAAATAAACCCCGGGATTCATGAAGCTTGCGTCAGGCGCAGGCATAGCGTAGGCGGAATAATGCCAAATATGGCCGTCGAGCGATTCAGGTACAATCCAATTCCACGTGCACTACCGGCATACGCCAGAACTGCACAGCCCTCGGCATAGGTATGCTAATCACCCCATGTGCAGTGTCGCACCATGCAAATGAAGGCAGATAGCGATTCATGAAGTGGTGCAGGCGTAGCATAAGTCCACGGAAATGCAAAACAAAAAACACGGTTTACATTTTCCCAAACAGAACATTGGAGCTATGGAAGCGGACCAGACTCATGTATTACAAAGTTAACATATGCCAATGGCTAAATACACAGCCAATGGCATAAGAAAAGATGCACAACACCTAAAAAACAACATTTAATGTCATGTCCACAGTAATGCACAGTACAAACGCAGGGCATGTGTGCGCAAACAGGAACATAAAGAAATTATATAAAAATGTCATAAAATTGCAATGTAATACAAATCAGGTTTACACCATAATACGCAAAGGTAGGCATGGAACACCACAACCAATGTGCAAGGGTTGCTAAGGGCCTGTGACAGTGTTCGGCACGGTAACTATGAATTAGTAGTCAATGCCATGCAAATGAGGCAGGTAATACTGAATCGCAAACATCTCGCCAGATGAAGGTTGTACCATACGGCGCAGAGCTGTAACACCAAGGAGTGACTCAGAGGAGATACATGACATCAGCAGAGGGGTGTGCCACTGTAGCAGTAAGCACATTGGAGCAATGCAAATCTGGCCTGGCCGTTGCTAAGCAAAGCTGCAGGACAGGGGTGGGGAGGAAGGCATAGAATTGTTTAGCTGAGAGCACACATGGTGCCTGAAAGCGCATGTGTACGGTGATGAAAATGTGCCCGAAACCTGGTAAGCGAATGCACGTGCTGTGAACAGTAGCACAAACAGGAAGGTCATGGGTAGAAAAGAAGGAAATGCCAAAGTAGGGTAATTGGAGTACTAATAAGCAATTAACACCAATCACCTCACGGTGGCCAATCGACGGCAGCTGACAAGTCTGCTCACAGAAACCTGTAATACAGGATAGGGGAGGCATTGGAATGCAAAGATAGGAGATCTGTCACAGCAGAGCAAAGCAAACCGACAGTAGACCGGCAATAACACACATTACGCAAGATAAGACAGGTCTAGGAAAGTACAAATGAAAGCAGGCTGCTGGATGCATGCCAGAAAATGGTAGGTAGAATGTGCAGAAATGTAAAGGGAAGGTCAAGAGGTAATCCACGGCAGCCAAATGTAATTCAACACCAAAGGCACCACAATAGTAGTTCCGGTAGTAAAACACATAAGATACCCTGTAGCTGCGATTGTACATACACACCCTATGACATCATCGGTGTTCACAGCACAATAGTATAAAGTGTGAAAGCACCCTACACACACCTGTGTATTCCCAAACACTGCACCATAGGTGTAAACACACGGGGAACTTTTAAAATGTACATATTGGGAGCTGCCATAGCTGTGATTCATCAGCAGGTGTTAGAGACTGATGGTGTTGTGGAGGATGATGCCGACAACCACCACAGACCCCGGAGGAGGAGAAGAGTGTTCAGACCAAGGGTAACCTACCAGGGCTACATGATCTGGAGATAGATGAGCATTACAGGATGGACAGGAACATCTTACAGCAAATAGTGGAGCTGTGCTGGCCATGCCTGAGAACCAGAAACAACAGAGGGGAACCCATCCCAGTGGACACAAAGGTATGTGTAAGCTTGCGAATACTAGCCACAGGTACCTTTCAAAGGCCAACTGGAGATATAATGGGGATCTCACAGGCATCAGCATCCAGTGTACTACACCAGTTCCTGGATGCCATGTTACCACATGCCAATGAGCATGTATACTTCCCCCGAACTCAGGAGGAGTTGGCCAGCAATATGCGTCACTTCCACCGTGTGGCACACTACCCAAAGGTACTGGGTGCGATAGACTGCACGCACATACAAATCAAGTCACCATCCAGTGAGCATGGTAGGCACTACATAAACTGCAAGGGATTCCACTCCATCAACTGCCAGGTCATGTGCAATGCCCAGGGCATTTTCATGGATGTGTGTGCTGGCAGCCCTGGAAGCTACCATGACTCCCATATCTGGCATGCCTCACAGCTGTATCAGGTATTTGTCAGGGGAGACATCCCACAAGGCCACCTTGTGGGGGATGCTGGCTATGCACTGGAGCCGTGGATGATGACTCCCATCAGAAATGCACACACACCCATGCAAGAATGCCATAATGAGGCACACGCACAAACCAGAATCATCATAGAGCGTGTGTTCGGGATGAGGAAATCATGGTTCTGGTGCTTGGACACATCTGGTGGAGCCTTGGAGTACTCTCCAGGCACGTGTGCCCACATCGTCATAGTATGTGCCATGCTACATAATATGATCCTGCGGAAACAGCTGCAGCAGGGACAAAATGGTGAAAACCCTCATAGCCCACCACAATTGGCAAGGTCATCACAGGCACAGAGGGATTCAGACCATGAACACACTATGCCAGCCCCAGTATGCAGACGGAGGCATGCCCAATATGCCTATGCCTTGGCAAAGAGGGAACGTATAGCACATGCTCTGACAGTGTAGGTCCCTATGGACTGACACACCTCTCCACCCGCACACGCAGTAAAATGGATGGCACACAAACACGACCACCTGTAAATTGTAATGTATAGGTGGCCCACTGTGTGAATCCTGCATAGAAAGCCCTCAAACATTGTACACACAACAGCTACTGGAACACAGAATGTCAACACCTGAACAGTAAATGCCACTATCAGCATATGGTGGTGCTGTGTGTATAGGTTCCCAGGTACTTTGGTAGGTACACGGCCAATTGTCAGAGGCCATACACCAAACGGGACAAACAGTGTCTGCTGTCACCACAACATTGAGTAACCAACTGTCGCTTAGTGGAGTAGAGGCAATCGCAGGAGCACATGTGTGTAAGCACTGTTCTGCACACACTCAGCACGGTGTCCCTGCTGCGTTAATGAGGGGCTCCACATAATATAATCATGGATATTGTGTCAAGGCATGGGTTGTACCCATGACAGGTATTCGTCACCCCAGCATGCCCCACCTACGGTCGTTTGAAGGTGTAGCACAGTATCGTGTGTGGCTCACTGTGATATACATACCCAATGCCAGAGTACATCCAGTAAACATCACATGGACATACCATTAACTGGACTCATCAATATGTAAACTAACCATTAACTGGACTCATCAATATGTAAACTAACAGAGTTACCCATGTGAGTGCAGTATGGAGTAACAGCTGTAGTATACTCCACGTACAAAACGACATAACACGTGTACAAATCACAGATGTCCATGTGTTAAATGCAGTGACCATCATGCATGTTCCTGGTCCCACGTCCTGCAAGGGATGTAATGTAATCCCGAAGGCACGAGTAATGCATGTCGGATGCAGGTCATCAGATCATGTTTAGCACACATTAGTGGGAATATGCGTTGCCCACTGCTGGTAAGCAATGTTTAAATATGACTATACGGATATGCATGAAACAGGGATAAGCTGCTATGAATATCGCGCAGATCAAGGTCAGTGATGTCCAGAACAGGTGAAACCAGCATTATTCACCCCTGTACTAATAGCACCTGCTCTGAAGGGTAAAATGACCACTGCCAGGAGTAGAACACGCAATCATGTATAGAATCACCTAACACTATTGCTAGCCAAGATGTACCTATGGTAGGGTTGCCACCTCTTCAAATGACCAATGTGGGACATACGTCAGATGTCTGCAGGCAGACACATACACCCGGCCAGTACGAAAATCAGAACTTCACTGTTTTGCCTAGATAAAAGCTTATTCTTGTAATGTTTACTTACTTATTCTGTTTCTATAACATATAGGTGGTTCAGATACAGAATAACTGTTTTATGCAACTATTACATAAACTATAGGAAATAAGTATGTCCTAAAATCTTAGGACATTTGCCATGTTTACAAATAGTTTGCAGGACACAACTGCCCAAAGAGGGACTGTCCCTCGCAAAGTCGGACTGCTGGTAACCCTAACCTACGGCAGGTGTGTAATGTGACAGGTACAGACACAAACGTGCGGTGTCCAGGAAACAGTATACACCAAGTACACAATGAAAGGTGTAGCTTGCCTGTCACTTCCCTGTCAGATATATATATATATATATATATATATATATATATATATATATATATATATATATATATATATATATATATACACATATATACATATATATAATACAGATAGAAAGGGCGATAGAGTGATATATGTTGATATATACGGATTCAACGATATCTGCAAATATATATATAGATAGTTCAACGGCATTCATAACACCTTGGAGGTACAAATAAATAGGATACCGCCAACTATGGAATGTGTAACATACCGACACGCATAACCACGAGGCTGAAGGACCGAAAGAACACAGTACCGGAACAGTACAACCACGAGTAATAGTATGACGATATGAAGGGACATGTAGTTACCGCTGACAGTGTTGCGGTCCACGTAGGTACTGTGTTCAACTGTGTTTGTGAGTGCCGTAGTCTGTGTATGTGTGTGTTGAGTGTGCCGTGTGTGTCTCTGTGTGACTGTAATGTGTGTGTGTCCGCATCATGTGTCTGTTAGTGCCAACTCTGAGGTAGATCATTACAGTAGGTGTGGGTATAGCTAGCCATAGGCATACGGTTACCACATGTCCCACATTAGGAGGGACAGTCCCTCCCTGGACAGGTGTGTCCTGACATAAAACATTACAAAGGGCAAATGTCCGAGATTGTAGGACATTAATATGTCCCATATATTATGTAATAGTTGCATTAAATAGTTATGCCTGTATGTAAGAAACGTAAATGTTACATGCAATATGATAAGTAGCCAAAGTCCCACAACAGTAGGTATGTATTGAGGATAAAAGTATGTGCTATCCTGTGTACTGACCGTGGCTATGTGTCGGCCTGTAAACACCGCTGTGTGCCCCGCAAGTGTCCAACAATGGCCATATGAAAAGGTGGCAACCCATGGCAAAGAGGTTCTGTTACCAACACAACCGCAATGACTGCAAATATCTGGGACAGAAATACACAGGATAGCTGTCATTTAGACATATCCCTTTACATATCGCTGCAGTTCCGGAGGTATGGATGTATCAACCTCACCGGAATACTATATAGAAACCAATTAACAACAGCCCAATGTAAAATCCCGTAACATAAGTCTACTAACTGATAGCTCTTTAATTAGGGACAGAGCCCACACACATATATATGGAATATGTAGAAATGCAAGCCCCACAAACCTGTATATGCTACGTACACCCACCGACATCCCCCACACTAGAAACTATAGGAATACAGACTGTAATAACAGCACAAGCATCCAGTCAGTCAATTACATCTGCAGAACCGTCAACATACCTTGTGAAAGACAAAATTAAAGGCACCATGCAAAATTGTAGCCGTTGTATAATGGAACAAACAGCGATGTTACAGGTTTTGTTTGCAATAGTCCGTTATTAGACGGTTGGGATGACAGGTACACCCACATGTTGAACCACATACTCTAGCTGTCACACACAATCCACAGGGGACATGAATCCAAAGTATACTTGTCTCTACACATAGCAGTTGCCATTACACACAACAAAACACAATACAGGCCGTCTCCCCGAAGGTAGGGCAAATGGGCAACACCCAAGTGGAGAATTCAATTATACCCCACTGTTGCCACGTAATTGGCAAATGGAGTAGCTGCACAGCTGATGTGCACATAATTAGTCACTCAGGAGCACCAATTGGCAGCAGGAACCCACATGTTACAGATATCAATGTATATAAGGAAGACTTGCCAGACATTCAAACCGTATGCTCATACAAAATACCCATGTAAGCAGTGTGAGAGAGATAGAGACGAAAGTACGTAATGATAACAAGGTATGTAGAACACTCGGTATGTAAGTATATGTATAGCATGTGTTGTATTAATTATTTGCTCTATGTATAGCCTGGTTTGCATTAATTAAAAGTGTCCGCAATGCATAAAGTGGTTAAGTAGTGATGTCTTGCTGAGCATACTAATGCTTGTAGAAACTGTACGTCCAGCAGTGGTCCACAAGGTACACATCACAGACACCACAAGGGATGCTACATGAGGGCTTTAAACATAACAATTCCATACAACTCACTGTCAGTGGTAGGGTATGTTCAACAAGTACGTGCCATAGCAGGGGATAGTATATGTTGATATACTGTCACAGTAGGCATGTGTATGGGCATATAATGACAATGACATGTCTAAGGTGGTCCCGCTGTGCAAGTATGCTTTGCATTATGGGATACTAAGTAAAATATGTGTAATGTATAGTATTCTAGGTAGATATGTCAGATATTTTACACAGCATAACAGGCATATCATGCATACCAAAGGTATCGTCTATTGGCATGTACAATAACAGGATACATATGGCTTGTAGGCATGGGACATTGTAATAGCATGATAGCTAATCTAAATGGAAGAGCTACCAAGTAACCATGCACAAAGAACATGTAATAGCTTCACAGGTTCATAGCGGGGTACTATGCAGTCTGGCAAGTGTATGTGTAAGCACAACTACAGTGTTCACACCAGTGACACCTCTCTAGGGTAGTGTCCTGTGAACAGCAGAGCCATGTGTTACCTGCACCTCTGCACAGTACAGCCACTGCAGTGATCCCTGGCGTACATGTGTCTCCCAACCACCAAGGGGGGTATCACATGAACAGTGCTACTGAGTGTCCTTGCATGATGTACATAGGACTCATGTTCCAAAGCATGGTGAGTGTCTGGTTTGGGAATGTAACCCTCAAGCACATCCCACTCATTGTTGCGTGTGTGCACATATCCATGAGCATGTTGCTCACAGTGGCTTTTGCTTATGTCGCGTATGTGGAGTATATCCATTAATATTGTTGTGGACATGGGCCCTGTCTGTTCAGCAGAGGTCACCCTTGAGTATGTAGTATGCAAATGTGTACAGACGTGGTGTCCGTAGTTCAGCCACATACTTTAACTGTCAGATCTCAATAAACGTCATGGCGTGTTAATGTTGTGGTATGTAAAGCTGTAGCTGTTGTGTAAGGTACACCCTAAACAGGGTGGTGTACCCTTGAACGTGTGTAGAAGTCTTGAGTTCAGAGGTACAATGGGTGCCTATGTACCAGCTACACACCCAGTACAGATAAGTGTGGCCACATAGAAGGATATCCACGCCACAGTGACAATATGGTAACCACAAGAGTGGGTGCGACATATGTGTGTACTACGAACATGTACAATCTGACATGTATGTAGGGGACTACCACCTATGTGATAGTCAGTGGGTGAATGGTGTAATGCAAAGGTGATGTTCATGCACCTTGTGTCATGCAGCTTGAGGTCATGATATTCATATCAGGTATCTGTCACAGTGACACCCGTATGGATGGAGTCAGTATCAGTTGGTGGATCAATCATGGCACTTTGTATGCAGGGGTTTGTAAAGCTAGGCAGGGAAAGTCCCTCTGTGCTAGCCTGTACCTCAGGGAAGTATATACCGAACATGAGGGGTCCTATGACTGAGGACTGTGGTATGCCAAGTGTAACTGAAATGCAGTAGGTACTATGGTATGCTACCCTCATTGTGTGTGCCCTGTCCATGAGCCACATTGCATAACATCCTGAGACATAGGGTATGATGTGCAGGTAGATGTGTATGTTGTCAATACCAGAATAGGTAACGGTGCTGAAAGGCAATGAGAGGACAATGTAGGATGTGTGGATCCCCGTACTGTCATCAACTACCCTGGTAACTGTATGAAAGGAGTCCACCAGGTTTAGGGGCCATGCTCTGGCCCATACAAGTCCAACACATGTGGCATAAAAGGACCGGAGCCCAATAATTTCACTGTGAATGACGTCCATGATGATGTGCCCCATAGCCGTGCAGAACAGTCCAGTCAGGTGTGTAGGACTATAGTCCCACTTGTGCATGGTGGCGCCACTTGTGTGGAGTGTGATAACTGTTGCTGTGTGCCATTCAGGGGCCACAATGTCTGATACAAGGCTATTACTGAATATGGTGGCCTAGTGGGGAGACATGTCATTCAGAGGTTTGTGGACATCACAGCCTGGGACTTCGGAAGGTGACATGGGGTCAGTGTCCCAGGACATATGGAGTGCAGGTTAGTACTGTGTAGGTGTGACTGCAGGGACACTGCAATGTTCCTGCATGGATTGTGGCCCTGTAGTGAGTGAGAGGGTGTAATGTTAGCATTTAATCCATTGGCCAGCATGTTGCCAACATCACCTGGGTCTGTAATGTTTCTGAGTGACTGTTGTATGTGAGAGCAGATGTGGGTATTGCCATTGACTACTGACATACCACCATAATGCCTTGTGGTACACCCCGAAATGTGTCGCAGTAATGTTGATGTAGCTAGTCTTGGAGTATGTGATGAGGGATCCCGTGGCCCTACCGAGGCTGACCAGTGAACTACCCCATCCATGGGATTGTACACCACTGTGCAACAGCCTCCACCTGTTGTTGTACATTATGTCCATGGAACTTGACAAACAGAGTGGCGTCTGTTATCTGGTGTGTACCATCATGGCTCTGTGTGGAATAGCATGATCCATGCAGTCGTGTACATGCTAATGAAGTGCACTGGGGAATGTTTCAGTGTTTGTATGTGCATTGTCCATCTGCACGGGTGTCATGACATCAACAACCGCTGTCATAAGACGTCTGTAGTAGGTGTTGTAGTACACATATACTGTGTATGCTGTGAAGGGTGTGGTGCCAGGATGTGGCTAACAAGGATGATTAGCATATGTTAGGAATCCAGTAATGAGGGGATAACCCCAGGTGTGGAACACCAGTCACATGTTGGTAGTGTTCATGTCAAGGATAATGTTGGTCTTGGAGGTGGTGTGTATGGGTTGATCCAGCCGAGTGGAGGTTATGACTCATGGATGTGTCGGTACATGAGTGACTATCCCAGTTAAGTGTGAGGTAGTGTCAGTCACACATCAGTAGTAGCTGTGTGAGCCCTACTGTCCAGTACACCAACAAATGAGGTCTGGTAACTGTGGGGTATGTTGTTGAATCTGTAGCTTGTTACAATGTGTATAGCGGTTCCGGACACAGTTAGTTGCACGTGGAGCACCTCTGATGAATTGTGCTAAGTAACTAGCCAGGATGTGTGTACAACATAGTGGGATATAGGAACACCTCAGCTGTGGGTGTGCCGGTCCAGGTATGTGCCTGAAAGGTATGGTCTGTCTATAACCTGTCATTGCAGGTGTGCTCTGCAGAGCCTAGAGGCAGGTCCCAGTCACTGCAGAGATATTGGAGTGGTGCATTATAAGGTGTGCCTTGCCTGTGTGCGTCACAGAGGAAGATGCAAGCATTGTGTCACATGACCCCATGTCTTACTTGCCAGTTCCC
This sequence comes from Protopterus annectens, assembly GCF_019279795.1. Classification (NCBI taxonomy): domain Eukaryota; kingdom Metazoa; phylum Chordata; order Ceratodontiformes; family Protopteridae; genus Protopterus; species Protopterus annectens. Next base: position 789,472,828 of record NC_056744.1, read on the forward strand.
GTTCTGCCGGTGACTGTTATTGGTAACTGTGCAAGACAGGCAGTATAGAAGCAGCAAGAGCCTTACATGTGATCTGTACTCCCTGGGCTGACAGGTGCAGGTCATCTTTGCCAAAGCACTGTGTTTGACCAGGTCAGTCAAAGCGGACAGATACCAGATGCCTGTGGAATGACAGCAGAAGCATACGCAACTGTTGAAGTGACACAGTCAGTCGTTGTACAGTGGTATCGGGTCTGGATGAATGCATAATGCTCCCCAGGGCTTGGCCCATACCTTCAGGGCTACAAGACTGGTGAGCTATTGCATGTCCCTGCACACGTAGTCTGTGAAGTGGCATCTCAGGGCAGTCACACTAACATGGAGAATGACAGTCACATCGAACCTGGTGAGGTGTGGCATGGGTGCATAGGTTATGTTGCAGAACCAGTTACCTGACAGCAAGATGTAAATGACTATGTGTAGCCTGTTGTGTGGAACTGCAGTGTGACTGCCTACAGAGTCACCTATGACTGGTGTGTTGTGTATGTTATAACACCCTATTGGCTGTATGTGATGGGCACACATGAGTCTGTGGACTATAAGTTGATGATGTTGTGTTCCGTGATGGGGGCTGCCTCTGCTGCCTACATAGAGTATGGAGAGGTACTGCACAAGTTGTCCTCGTATGTGTGGACTGTGGTGGAGATCATGCGAGACTATGTGATGTGTGGGGTGTGTTGCAAATGTTACACATCCCAACATGACTGTCAGGTGCAGTCAGGGTTGGTGACAGCATTACTCTCAGCAGGGCTGCATAAGTGCATCCCCCACAGGCTGTAGTGTTGTATGTTGGGAGGCGAGCATTGAATGTGTACATGACACAATTGCTCTATTGCCACATGTACGACATATCCATCATATAGACAGGCAATAGCACTGGTACGTGACAGTTTGACATGCCTGTATATACAACCATGTCTCACAGGATATGTGAGTTACATGTGTACAACAGCTGTTGTACCATAAGCAAGCTGGAAATTTAAGGACAGCCAGTGTACCTGTGGGAAATAGTGTGGAATGGGTGCTATAGTAATCAGTAGCTCATGACATGCTCACATGTTCTGAACAAGTGCCTAGCATGAACATACAGTACAGATAGGGTGTTGGATAATATCAACCCACAAGTGGTGACGACAGTCATAATGGGTGGCACCGCACTATAACCCTGCTGAGTATGGTGTGCATGTCCATGAACCATTATCACTGTAGAAGTTAGCAGTGCAGATCTACAAGACAGTATGGATGTTTGATTACAAATACCTTTGTATGTCACAGGAGTGTTCTACCAGTGGCCTGTTGACAGACTCACAACTACAAAAGGTGCCAGAGTGACACGTGCATATCACACCAGTGCCAGCTTCAGTAGAACAGGGTTAATGTGTTGTACTCCACCCTCATTGTAGCCCATACCACACAGACAAATGTTAGGCATCTGTGTATGTAAGGATGTGAATGGCCATAACCTATGAGCAATAGCTGTGTCAGTGTTGTGAATAACATACAGAATGGGCTGTGTGGGTGAGATGTGTGACATATGTGCACATTCTGATGGATGATATCAGCAGTGTCACCGCTAGGTGAACATCCCTGTACCCATTACCTTCCACCTAGGCTGTGGTCAACATTATGGACACTGTGTAAGGGATGGTGCTGTGCAGTACACCTCCCTGACTTGGTGATGTCTACAGGCCCTGTAGGTAGTCATACGAGGTACCACTGTCATGACAAGGTGCCATCCATGAGCACGGAGACCATTGGACAGGCATATACAGCACTGGGTGACCAATATTGGATCACATATCACCTTTAAGGGGTAATGGCCATGCGTGGATGGGCGATACCAGCCTCCACAATCCTCATGTCCACTATGCAGCATGCTGTCTACCTTGCATAAAGACATTTGCTGCACCATGATGATGGACATGCTACATGTCCATATCCTGATCTGAAAGACGTATGTCATGGACATCTGTGCAAATGTACTAGATGTCATAGAAATGTATGTGCAGCAGTATCTCTGTACATCTCTGAAACTGTGACCTGTCACCATCATTATGTCTTACAGATAATGCCTCGTACACGCCTTCCAGTGTACAGCCGCCAGGAGGATGATGTCCTCATCCCGTACCTTCCTGAGAACTACGAGGTGTTGTTCAGCCATGTGCCACAACATGCCCAGCAGCGGGATAACTTGTGGCAGGATCTTCGTAGGAGGGTGAATGATGTGGGTGGCCATAACCGCACCTACCAGCAGGTGCGCAGACACTGCACGGACCTGATACGACATGCAAAACAGCGTGCCACTGCAATCGCCAGGGAAGAAGGTGGAACAGGTGGTGGGCCACCAACCCGGCCCCCACTCACACACACTGAGGAGTTACTGGCCAGTCTGGGGACACCCTCAGAACAGCATCCACAAACACTATCTGCCATCATGGAGGTGGCTATCTCCCAACCAATGAGCCTGGAGTTTCCTGGTAAGTCAGTACTGCACATATGGCTACTATATCCCATTTACATGAATGTGTCACTCTACATTATGTAATGTAACAACATATGCATGGTATGTGGACTCACATGCTGCATACTAAAGTATGCTACCCTGTGCATGCACACATGTGCATACTATATGCTATTGTACAGGCGAATGTGTTAACATGCACAGTGTACCCTGTGGCTGTCATACAGTCATGGATAATGTTCATACTGCTGTGTCACCCCTATACAGGTACCTCTGGAGTGCCGCACAGACATGAGTCCATTGCAGGTGAGACTGTTATCAGTATCAGGCATGTAAAAGCAAAGATCTATTCGCCATGAGGCCAGTTAAAACTTGTACACTTGATCTTCGTTCCATTTACGATATACAGGTTGCATCACCCATCATTCACACAGGCCAACCATGTGCAATATATAAAAACGAAATGATACACCGACATGAAACCAGAGTATTTGTCATTGCTACATGTGTGGTCAGCTTTGCATACAACAGTGGAGGTGTTCTACAATGGAGGCATATGTACTATACATTGGAACAACACATGTGGTACGCAGACAGTACCACACAGTGAGCTGTAATATGGGCAGCCCACAGGAGTCACCATTGTGTTATATGCCCCTGCAATGGGTGCACACATTGTGATGTGCCATCTGACATGTCCCAGACACGTACTGTATTGGCTGCAATAATGCCACACTATCCCATCACCCATACACCACATACAACCTGTTGTCTGCATAGCCCTGTGGATAGTGACATATCTGACATCTATGAGCGTATGTCATATGGGACAACACAGACATGTGTGATAGATGGCCATCACACACATTTGTCCAACACATGTACACACATGGCCATGGGGGATGGCCAGAGATACGTAGCCACACAGTAGATGTGATGTGTATACACCCTGTTTCACATTCTCCACACATGGTCCAATTATAGCCTTAGTTGACTGATTATACAGTTGATGTGGTACACTGGACATCCTAAAAGCCTGTGCATAGCCAGTGGAGGTGTCACTGACATCTGCCATATAAGATGTGTTGAACATCACGCCTGTGTCATAGCATGACAGTAGTCACCTCTACAGCTTCCACAGACATTGACACCACACCAGGCCACAGATACTGTACATTTCCCTTGCTGCTGTAGGACATCACCATTAGCTGTGCACCTCGTGTGTGTGGTACAGCAATGTCATGTTGGACATGGTGAATTGACAAGTCTGCTATGTGTGGACATGGTTGCCAAGCAGCTAAGACTCTGTAGTTGTTGTGCAGGGGTGTCATCTGTAGGTCCTCCAGTGACCTGTCACATGACACAGCATGGTTTGGTGTGTACACACCTCAGCATCGTGGGTCACAATCCACAGTTATGTCATGGGTATGCATGCAGTTATGGCTATGCAATGTGTACATATTAAGCACTGTATAGCAATATAGACGTCTCATGATGCCATACAATGGCACAGTGTCTGTACTTCACACTGTAGAGCAATGTAGACTGCCCACACTACCCTTCCATGCACATGCACATTTGCTAAACATGCATTCCATCTGTAGGGCATACAGACAACACCGCAATGTGATGGCCATTATGACGCTGTACATGTCAGGACACCATTGTGTCAGACATGTATGCATGTTAATGCACACATCAGCAGATTACATGTCAAGGTCACGTCAGCCATGTGTACTGTTATCCTGTTTTGGTCTACATGGTGTATCACAGGGATGCATGCATACTACCATGATTGTGTGAACTGCATGGCTACTGATATGGCAACTGCTTGCTGTATTGTGCACCCCAGAGGGTATGCTTACTAATACTATTAATGTCTGAGCTGCATGGCGTCTGCTATGTCACAGGCATGCTGCATACCATCTGTCAAATTGCATGCATGGTGTGTGTGTGTGTGTGTGTGTGTGTGTGTGTGTGTGTGTGTGTGTGTGTGTGTGTGTGTGTGTGTGTGTGTGTGTGTGTGTGTGTGTGTGTGTGTGTCTGTGTCTATTGTAATTTAGAGTATTTCTTTGCATTCACAGGTGATGTAGGTGCGTTACCCTCCTGCGGTCCACCTGATGTTAGTGTCCCCACAGATACTAGCAGTGATGAACATATGCATGAGGTACAGGCACGGTTGTCAGGGGCTGAATCTGTGCCAATGGTTGCCATCCCAGCTATGTCCCCCTCTTCCCCGCACACAGTTCTGCTGCCAACACATACCACATCACCAGTGGCCATAGAGGAAGGACAGTCAGCGTCTGTTAGCGTGGAACAGGAACGTGTGGTGGCTACAGAAGGTGTGTCTCCACACCATGGTGTCAGTGTAATGTCTGCAGATGTGCCACACAGGCATGTGGCCGGTGCTGCTTGTAGGAGGACCTCTGGCAGACATGCACCTGCAGGACAGAGCACAGCTGGTGGTATCACCAGATGCATGTTCCAGATTGTAATGGCAGCACAGGCACATGCTGAAAGGCAGAACAGAGAAGGGCAGAGGCTGCAGAGGGCTGCTATCCGTACCCTAAATGACAACATCTAGGCATTGGCAAATGCTCAACAGCAGATTGCTGATGTTCTGGACAGACAATTGGGTGACATGGTCGGAATCCTTGACCATGGCATAGCAATCCGCGAGCGTGAACTGTCTGTGCTGGAACATCTGGTAGGAGTGAGGCATAGGACATGTGGACGTAGGCCAGCTACACCACCTAGTGCAGGTTGATGTGAGCGTGTCACCTCACATGCCCACTCCCATAGTGCCGGTAGCAGTAGCAGTGCAGCTGGTGCTGTGCTGTCCACACCAGGACACAGCAGGCCATGTGGACATGGCCCTGGTCATTCCCAGCAGGGACATGGTTCCAGTGGACATGTGTCATTGGGCAGTAGCCAATCTGTACCTCCACCTGGCAGTTCCCGTGCAACCCCTGGCAGGCTCAGGTCATGTGGCCATGGCCGGACACAGTGAGCTGTACAACCTGGTCTGTACAATCTGGAGCTGTCAATAATACCCCTGTTGTAGGCCTTACAAAACTCAGAACTGTGTGCATACATACACGCACACAGCAAACACATCTGTAGGGCACCACAACACCCACATGCATACTGAACAAGCATGTCCAATCATATCACCGGCCCTTACCCACACACATGATGTCACCCATTGGTGCAGCCTATGCCCCTGGCACACATTATCACCCTCTGCATATGATGAAGCCTGTGCCGCATCCCTGTCATCCACACCATCGGTGCATGGTCATGCTAAATGGTCTGATGCACAGGGTGAACAGAATAGTGAGATGTGTATATTACATTAGTTGTGTACCACTAGTGAGGGAAGTGTATATTACGTTAGTTGTGTAAGAATGGTGAGAGATGTGTATATTACATTGGTTGTGTACTGTTGACACGCACCAGACATACCATGTAGTACAGCTGTAGCATGCATTGTTATATGTGCACAACCATGTAGTACAGGTGTAGCATGCATTGTTATATGTTCACAGTATGTGTCCCGGTAACAACAGTAACAGCATGTTGGTAATGGTGCCCAGATTCCCTCCTTATGGTCTACATGCATGTGTCTACAGGTTGCAGTGTTTGCAGTCTCCCATGTGTAACTGTGGAGTACTCACAGGCACGTATGGCAATCTCAGCATGCTATACATAGCCTCAACCGGACAGCTGGAAAGTCTAACATACCACAGATGTCCACACATATACTGATCCAGCAGCCTGTGTGCAGTTTAATAGGCTACAGTGGCTAGAGACGTGACATCCATACCAGGTCACAGCACAGGTATGTTGACATGGTGCAGAGGTTGTACACAGCGGTCTGGACAATGATAACATTAGAGGCTACTTGATAGCATGAGGCCTCACTGTGTAGCAGTAATATCCTGTCACAGTACAGGAACATGCCCACACTCACGGGGTGACAACACTATAATGCACACCCCATAGTGTTGAGGTGAGGACACTTGCCTATGTGGTCATCACCCTCACAGTACTGTGCACCCACACGATGTGACACAGAGAAGGGACATGTACAGGTAGCCAGTATGGCTGACACCAATGGCATCAACAGGGTAGTTGACTGCATCACCATGAGGGGTTGGGATCCTGTGTGTTCCGTATGGTAGCATACACCTACACTCCATGCACCAGACAGCCATACATACACACACACACACACACACACACACACACACACACACCCACACACACCCACACACACACACACACACACACACACACACACACACACACACACACTGTGGAGATCACAACTGTCATACACATATGGATAGCTGATGTGTGTGATACACACACCACACCTGCCTACGTCATGCTTTCCACACTGCAGTATGTACAGATGTCTATAACAGTGTACAGGGGTGTGTCACAATTGGGATGTATTCCCCACCATATGTGGCATATATGTTCACCCACACACAAATGGCAGTACTGTGAATGATACACCTGCTATATGATGATACATCTGACAGACATGCAGCAGTATTGGCCGCATTATGTGTACCAACGGTATGTCCGGCAATTGTGCTGCTATATGCACACAGGAGGATGTAAGTGTTACAGGTGTCGAGTGACGTACAGTCAGTAACACCTGACCGCTGTGTAGGTTTTATGTCTTCACCGTCAGGTAACAGTAACATAGCGTACTGGTTGCACATGTAATAGTATGATGGCGTGTGACACACCTGTGAGCCGTACCCGGTGAACATCCATCTACACAGGTGGATCACCACTTTGTGTACACACATCCATCCATACCTGATGTACATCCTACAGTACTGTCAATATGTCTCCATATACAGGTGTCAATGATGGGGCTGCATTGCAGCTGCATGTTGTAGTTCAGCACAGATGAATTACTTACATCAGCTACTGCACATGCATGGCAGCTGCATGCACACTACAGTTTGTACATGTGTGTTGGTCCTACATGCCTGTCATGTAGCCATGTTTGTATGCATTGCAATCGGTGGACATGTATGTTGACATACATAACACATGGACTGTTGTATGATATGATGGGTGTCATGGGTAACTAGTACAGAGGGAATGTGTCCTTGGTCAACATTGCTACCTCATGTACTGTTGGCATTCAACAGCCATGGACCCACCTCCCATTTGCGTGCGTATGATTGCTGCAGCCACTTGTCTGCACGGAGGACAGCAAAAGCTACGCTATGTACATATGTGTTGTGTGTGTGGTCCATGCACATATCCACTGCAATTACATGTATGACATATCCGAACATGTGTGTTCATTGGTGTACAGCAACAATCATCTGTCACAGCTGTGTAAGACCCAGGGCCCCTGTTATGTGTAGAGCTGACCTGGTTATGTACAGTGGTATCATTGCAAAGCATAACACATGATGGAACCCTGTTGGTACATGTGTAGTCTGCACAGTTGCTGTACACCTATGTACAGTCCACTGGTCATGCTTCACACGGTGTTGTGTTGATGTATTGCTAGTCCAACGACATGGTGGTGTCTGAGGGCTACATTGTAGACTGCGGTGTGTACCTTTGTGATCTGCGCCTGAGATATCTGTGATGGCTCCTGAGTGTGTACTGGTCAATACATGTGAGTGGCCGTCATGTATGTGGGGACAGTAATACCATACTGTGCCCTTCCGTGTTTAGTATCCGTGTTCATGCCAGATGGCCCTTTGCAAATGCTAAGTGTGTGAGCATGCCCAGTACGCTGTTGTGTAGTTGGACACACAGTACATTCCAAACTGTGCCCCTATGTGTTTAGAATCCATGTGCATGCAAGACGGCCCTTTGCAACTAAGTGTGTGAGCATGCCCAGTACGCCGTTGTGTAGTTGGACATACAGTACATTCCAAACTGCGCCCTTACATGTTTAGAATCTGTGTGCATGCAAGACGGCCCATTGCAACTGCTAAGTGTGTGAGCATGCCCATTATGCCGTTGTGTAGTTGGACACACAGTACATTCCAAACTGCGCCCTTATGTGTTTAGAATCCATGTGCATGCAAGATGGCCCTTTGCAACTGCTAAGTGTGTGAGCATGCCCAGTACGCCGTTGTGTAGATGGACATGCAGTACATTCCAAACAGACGTGTGATACTAAGCGTGTGGGCATGGCCAGTGACACCTTGTGTCGGTGATGTGTCTCTGTGTATGGGCATGGCCATTGACATCCTGTATAGCGATGGTGGACATCCAGGCAACAGATGTGCATTTTCAACGTCACGATGGATGCCTACATTGAACACACTGGCTGACTGTCTTGCAGGGTGTACTGTCTGTGGCGTGTCCCGTATCTGTGTAGTGTTGTGGTAGTGCTCCGTAGATATTTAGTTGCCCCGATCACACCACTGCCGTGTGTTTGTCCACATCTACCTTGGGACAGTAATATGCTTTCATACTGCTCACTCTCTATACATTCCTTATCGGCGTCCTTGCCTTTGCGGAAGATGTCACCCACCTAGAAGTACGCCTCTGGGAGTGCTGTGTTCAGTAATCTCAGTAGCGTGTTCTGTAAATGCGTATTGCTGTAGTGTGATAAGGTAGTTAGGTGCATGTTCGACTCCCAGCCCTGCCAAGTGTGTGCCTGTATGTGTGTGTGTGTGTGTTTCCAGCTGCCTGGGGACACGGTAATGCTTTTAGATGCCTCACACCACATACATTCCCTAACGTCATCTTTACCTTTGTGGATGATGTCACCCACCTAGAAGTATGCCTCTGGGAGTGCTGTGTTCAGAAATCTCAGTAGCGCATTCTGTAAATGCGTATTGCTGTAGTGTGATAAGGTAATTAGGTGTATGTTCAACACCCAGCCCTGCCAAGTGTGTGTGTGTGTGTGTGTGTGTGTTTCCAGCTGCCTGTGGACACGGAAATGCTTTTAGATGCCTCACACCACATACATTCCCTATTGGGATCTTTGCCTTTGCGGATAATGTCACCCACCTAGAAGTAGGCCTCTGGGAGTGCTGTGTTCAGTAATCTTGGTAGCACATTCTGTAAGTGTGTATTGCTGTAGTGTGATAAGGTAGTTAGGTGTATGTTTGACTCTCAGCCCTGCCAAGTGTGTGTGTTTCCAGCTGCCTGGAGACACAGTAATGCTTTTAGATGCCTCACACCACATACATTCCCCATCGACGTCTTTGCCTTTGCGGATGATGTCACCCACCTAGAAGTATGCCTCTGGGAGTGCTGTGTTCAGTAATCTCAGTAGCGCGTTCTGTAAATGCGTATTGCTGTAGTGTGATAAAGTAGTTAGGTCTGTGTTCTAATCCCAATCCTGCCACATGTGTGTGTATGTGTATGTGTGTGTGAGACTTTCCTGCTGCAAGACAACAGTACATTGCTTTTACACTATTCATTCTCCGTAGAATCTGTACGGCGTCTTTGAATTTGATGCTGATGCCAGCAAGCTAGACGTATGCCTGTGTGAATGCTGTGATCTAGTAATCACGGTAGCGTGTTCTTTACATGCGTAATGCTGTAGTGTGATAAGGTAGTTAGGTCTGTGTTCTGATCCCAACCCTGCCAAGTGTGTATGTGTGTGTATATCTATTTATATATATGTAATGTAGATAGATATTGATATGTATGTGGATATTAGCACTATTGAATGTGCTGCATTATCTGTACATGAACACCTTTGATGTATGTAAATCTGCTATGGCTCTGTGATAGTGCACATACTGTGTGCTGTAGTGATCCTGGGTTATAGTTGTGTAGTGACCAGTTATTCTGTTGCTGGGTATTACAAGGGACATTGACAACAATGATAGTACAGCACCTTTAAACGGTCGTGTGCACATCTCAGCAACAGTCAGCAGTGGTTATTTGTGGTAACAGCATACTGTTTTATCTTGATATTTGAAATGTAAGCCTGTTATTTACATGATACCTAGACCTGTATATATACCTTTCTGAAGTGCAATTATTTTCTTTATTGCTAGAATGAATATTTTTAACCAAGCCTTATCTAAACATTTACCTTAGTATCTTGTTATTACAATTTTTAAGTAGAACTGATTGAAATACCTAACCTATTAGTATACTATAGCTACTTGTTCTGCCTTAATACATTATTAATACCCTTTTATCTTCCTCCCACCCTCCTAGCTTTCTAACCTGTACCCTGCAATAAGGGACCTGCCTGACTACTATGGATTCCCTCATCTTCCTCCAGCCTGCCAACTTGGACCTTCCTTTTCTGCTATCCTAGTACTTTTCACCTCTTTGAACAGTATTTTGCAAAGTATGTATTATCATTGCCCCTGCTGAAAGCAAATCTGTGTTCGTTTTGTTCGTTCATTTTGTAAAACCCTATTAACTGACTGTTAGACCCTGAGTCAAGAAAGCCTGCAGCCAGACCCCTCCCTAGGACCATTATTATCTATATACTGTTTCCCTGCTGTTTAGTTTACCCTTCCCTACTAGCTATACTTCTGCACTTTGTCACCTGTTGTTATATCAACTCTGACCATTAGGTGGCAGCCTAACCCAGCCTTGACCCCTTACTCTCTTTTCAATTTTACTTGCTTTTGGCTCATTACATTCTTTCCTTTTCTTCCCTTGCCTTACTGCCTAGTTACTCCCCTAATCTCTCTCTCTCGCTGCTCCTTCTCTGCACTCTTCTCATCCCCTACCCTCAGCGGACTAGTAATTTCCTTACTCTGCCCTCCTCACTACCCTTAGTCTTCCATCTTACCTGCTCCACTGCAACCTACTTACCTGCTCCACCTGCTCTCTCTGGGTTGTTACTGCTTACTGATTGCCTCCTGCTCTACATTGGCTTTGTCGCTGCTCAAAGTCTGACTAAACATTACTTATCCTCCTTTCTCTTCCCCTTTTCCCCAGCCTCCTGGGATACTGCCCAACAGTTTTTAATTATTATAAGCTAACTCTTTAACACTATTTATTCCAGCCTACTCTCTTTCTCCTGCCTTGACTAAGTGATTGTTAAATTGTTTATCAGATATTGTACAAACTTGTGATGATTATACCAGATAATTCATGGCTTGTTGTTGCTTTAACCTATACCAAGACTCTGTTACATTGATCCCACTAATAACTTGTACTCTCTTTACAAACATTTTTTGCTTATAATGTATCTTAAGCTTGTTTTTTTTTTTTAACTATTGTATGTAGTAATCTTCTCATACTTGGAGCTTTTCTCCCCGGGCCTCTACTGAAAATGGATATGTATCCAGCTAGACTAGCCCGGTCAACAAATATAAAATAAATAAATAAAAATTATTACTTTGGAGGATGAGTATGGCTCATATAACTATGTATTACCTGACACTACTATGCAAATCAGGTTAACATTACTGATTCCCATTTATCCACAGGTTGTGATACAGATCCCAAGAATGTATGTGTATACATTGACAGGTGCAGGACTGCAATATTGTTGAATGCATGCAGGGGTATCCATGGCCAGTAATGGCGATCTGTACAGCCTGGCAGGTATGGTCTGTGACTGTCCCACAACCTCCTGTATATGCATGACACATGCTGAAACTGTGTACATGCAGACACACACACATGAAACAAACAGCTAGGGCTAACACATACACACACACATTGCATCAACATTGGGCCATGCAAACACTGTTGTCCCTCACACACACACATACTTACATGTTGATTGGATGGCTCAATGACAGGCTCTGGAAAAAAAACACCATACCCTGTGCATATGATGACACCTGTGCCACCACCTGTAATGTGTAACATAGATACAGGAACAGACTAACATGGTGCTGATGCTCAGGGTGGCTTTATAGCACTGTATTAATGTTAAAATGTTGTTAACACAAAGTGTGATATCCTTCTAGGTGTATGTAAGCAGGCATGATGTATTGCAGCTATGACCATCAATGTAGTATAGTTTACAGCATTGTTGATTCTGAAGATTTATTATCCATCCATGTGCCATTTGACTGATGTGTGTAGTATTGGCAGCATGTGTTTCAGAGTGTGCAGTATGTGTGTGATGTATGTAGTACAGATTTATACATGCTTACAAATGCATACACTGGCTTACACGACATTACACGGGCTTCAACATGCTTACACTAGCTTATTCGTTCTTCAACACTCGCACACGGGCTGACACGCATGCACACAGGCATGAACACACTGTCAGCAGGCTTGCAAGAAACTTCAGTGATATCCATGGCATACACCATCAGTTTACTGACTGTACCTAGGATAAATCATAACACGCCTCTTCCACTGATGAGTAACTGACAGCAAACATGTGACACATTGCTCCAATAGGATTACAGTGTTTTATACATACACACTCATGATGTCACCTATCTTCTACTCTGATAGACCCTTAACCTACTCTTCCACTGTAGTGGCTTGGCCCATATGGCATGACGAATTGTGATTCACTATCCTCAGCCTCAATTGCATCGAATTGCCTACTAATGCTTGGTTACATCTCTGACAGAGCGCTTCCACACATAGCAACCAGTACTCAGTAGCCATCTTGTCCTCAGCTTGCCATTCACCTGCATGGCAAACTAACTGTTAATGATAATTACAATTTCTATGTGTATTTTAAATATTTCTCTTGTTTTAAAAGCGCAGAGCGTTTTCGCGCCACTGCACTACGCTTACACACCGGAGATCGGGGGAGGACAAACAGAGTTTTATTAATTTCAAATGGAAAAATATGCCACTGGCCTTATATTTGGCCATTGGCATGCTTCTTCAACTGAATTCATCCTTTATTTGCAGCTGACATCGCTCCGTTTAGCTACTTGCAGAACGTAACTCGGTTAACATCCGAGTACATTTTTGCACATAACTCTACTCTTGCACGGGCAGCTTACTGTTTCATGTATCGCAGATTTACATAATTTGCATAGCTTTCACCTAAAAATGGGATAATTTGCATATCCTAACATTGTCCGTGCAACGTTCGGTTTAGGGGCTGTCTTACACATCCCTACAGGCTATTGCTGAATAGCTCGGCAGACATCTTGCCTTGTTCTACTCTTCCTCTACTCGTACATGCCGGCCAAGGCTCCATGACCCCTGGCCTAAGCTTTGCTGTGTGCTAATATGTCTATTTGTGGAGTATGCATGGCTGTAGGTATGTTTTGACCTGCTATGTCTGACATTTCTGCTAAGCAGCTCCCACTTTCATCATTTGTAATGGTGACAGCCCTGTAGGTACTATATATACAGCTGTGACATTTGATGTGTCAACACATACCTGTGGTCAATACTAAACTGACTACTTCAGCACTTTTCATACCTCCAGAGTTTTCTTGTAGTAGTATAGTCGATAATACTGTTTCCTATAACATGTATCTGTTTCTGATGCAGGATATATCATTTTATTACACCACTACACACAAGAAGAAATCACAGGCCAGATGCCATTATATTCCTTTTGCAGGACACACACACCAAGAGTGTTGTGTTCCTCACAAAAGCCAACAGGTGCTAATCAAAACATATTATGCTATCATCTACCTTATATGTTTGCCGGTATTTGCACTTTCCGTCAGTGGCAGAACTCACATGTGAGTGTGGGAGACTGAACACTGTATCTGGGACACTGCATAACACCCTGAGGGACACTATTAACCTTCCACATTGACTGTCACAGGGCATAAGTATTCATTCACATTTATCGAGGTGCATGCTTTTGACTTATACATGTTTTGTCATTTGTCATCCTGTCTTTCTTCACACCTGTCCACCTGATATCACTAGTTCTGTACATTTATTTAGGACAGGGTTACCGCCATACCTCTCAACTGTACACATTTTGGGTAAATGTCCCGAACTTAGACTTGTAATGTTGTTCCTTTTTTGTTATTATTGTGCCTTTCTGGTAAATTAGTGGCAGGTCATTAAGGACTGTGAGGTTAGATAATAATGACAGACATTAGCAGTTTATAAATAATAACTCTCCAAACATTCATACTAATGAATTATCCATTATTCTATCAACGTTCTAACTTTGTCAGAGGAATATTTAAAATAGTCCCTATTTGTACTTATTTAAATATGCTTTTGTCCAGATGTCTTATTCTGAAAGGCTGAGAGGTATGGTTACCATCTTATTTGTACGCATGTACGTCCATGATAATCACTTACATGACACTGATATAAGTCCCTACGTCTTCCCCCAATGGTTTACACAATATTCAGTAGATGGGTTCTTCATTTTTGGAAGATATAGGCTTGTGCTATACCCACATAGGAATATTAATCACTCCTATGGGGCGGACCTAATAAATCTGTGCCAACCAACACCTAGGCACCTAGGCCCATTACTGCATACCCATGATTCCCATACCTGACACCCCTCCACAGTAGTCATAAGACATATTTAATGTGAGGGATAATAAAGTATGAAGATACTTCTATGCACTATCCACTCTCTGCGTATCGGGACATATGTCATACAGTCTGTCAACCCATGTGTTATTACCCTTGCACAAGCTACTGTTGCATGTACAGCTATATTGTAACTGCAGATGTGACTTCCTTTGCATCAATAATTACTGGCCGTTGCCTGTAGACAACCACTTTTTGGAGTCCTGCAAAGGACACCTATGTCCATGTTTAAAGAGTAGAACTTGCAGATTTGGCAAACTGGTGCTTTTTGGGCAATGGTTTGGAAAGCAGCAGTGTATTTACCTTTCTTGCATGTCTGTGTGTCTATCCATAATAGCTATGATGTAACCTATTTATGTACGTGTTATATCTACAAGGACACATGTTTCTATGTTTGTTATGTATATATCGATTTATGTAATTGTGTGTGTGTGTGTGTGTGTGTGTGTGTGTGTGTGTGTGTGTGTGTGTGTGTGTGTGTGTGTGTGTATATATATATATATATATATATATATATATATATATATATATATGTCTGTACATTCTTTATTTCATATATTTATTTAGTTTAAGTCTGTGGATATATATCTATACACAAATATATATATCCATATATAGATATATAAATAAACGTGTAGAAAACAGCATTCATTTGCTATGCTGTGAGCAGATTACACATGCGCAGGCGCACTTGCATATCCTTATTGTGGGCTACATATGTTTACTAAGTCTTTGTGCTTACATGGGCTTTCTTAATTGTGACAGTACCAGTACAATATCTGTAATCCGGTTAGCGGACATATGCGAAACACACGTTCATCTTTACATATTTAAATGTCTTTACAGCACACACGCATTCATTAACTCATATGTGCTGTAGTCATAGTTGACCCGGGACTGCATTCACGTTGGCCGGATGCTGTAACCACTATACTGTTGGTGTTCTGACTCATTTATATGCATACCCATAGTACATAGCTACATTAACATATGCCTCACCACTTCACTTACAACACAGGCATCCATTCTCCTGCTGGGAAAAATGTGGTACTACATATTACACATTCCCTATTCCCTACTGCTCTGGACCCAAGCTGCATATTTAATCATTCCAAGGATATGCAGAACTCCAAGGCTTATAGTCCTGGCACATACAAGTCTTTGATTGTCAGGGTGTTCCTGTGGTGATCTGGGTTTAGGCTTGTCCACCAGGTGAACGGAACTGCCCTGACCGAGTTCAAATGTCACATGACGTACATGGACAGAATTTGTCCATTTTATAGAGGTTTACCTGTGTTTACACACAGGTCTTTTGGCACCTGTCAGCAGCTATTTATGTTGGCAATACATAATATGGGTGGGGGTGGTTACAATACATAATCCACGGTGAGGGGTGTTCCCATTCACATTTGACTATTTCCTGTATGCATTCATATGAGGATTATTATTTTGGACATGAATTAACTACAGGTATGCAGTGGCACAGTAAACAAATGTGAAGGTTTGTTACTGTAAATATGTATGGACCTCTGTAATACACTGTTGTTTTCTAGCAAATCAGTAGCTAGTCATTAAAGACTGAAGTCAGAAAATAATGACAGACAGTTGAGTTTCAGACTTCATACTCTTCAGGAAATTAATGACAATGTACAAACTGTTATTCTATCAACTTTCTCAATTTCTTTACAAATTGTCCATACTTTTGGGCCTTTGTCCCACTTTTATTCACGGCTTTGTCCAGATATCTTGCTCTCAGAGGTTGACAGGTATACTTTTATTCACGGCTTTGTCCAGATATCTTGCTCTCAGAGGTTGACAGGTATGGTCGGTCACACCTACACACACATTAAGTTTCCCTCACACAGTAGAGCAGGGTTATCCTGTTTATATCAGTGCCTTCATCACCCTTATACCATTTGCCCCTATGCGAATGTGTGCAATATATTTCCGCTTATTCGTGTTGGGACACGTGTGCCATGGGCAAGTGTTTGATACTGGGTAGTAGGTTATGCATGACCACTTAGGGCTGGAAAGTGTCGTACACCTCTAATGCACATTCCAACTTCTGTCCAGATATCTACAGGACTGGACTTCGTGTCTTCCATTCTAATGTTTACACAGGTTACGTACCCCATAAGGGATATCAAAAAATTGTACCGATCCACAACAAGAGGTATACCGAACATCGTTTTGGAGTTACGAAAATGTGCTGAGGTCGTGTGCAATCCTGCAACCACCTAGGGTGACATTACCTACTACATATGTGTAGTGGTCACTATGTGTAGCTGTGGCTGCACCACACCAGTAGGCCAAGTACGGCTGGATTTGGTGGACGTTCATGTATGGGAGTGGGTTGTGTGATGTGGAGGGGATGCTGGGTAGTTCATTATGCATCCAGGTATGTTGCATTTGTTATGGCCAGTTCCATCCAGGTGTGTTGCATTTGTTATGGCCAGTTCCATCAGGACCAATCTGTGGGTATGTGCCGGTGACATATCTATACATTTGTATCGCACATTTCAATATTCATCTGTTTGTGGGATTGTGTTCTACAGTATGGCCTGTCTGGTTGTATTGCAGCTGTTTATACATGTGTTTGTGTTTCTTTCAGCTTCACCCGCTGCTCCCTCATACACCTCCTGTTCACCTATTCTGCATACAACACAGTATCGCCTTGGAGGATTGTACCATTACCCATCCACCCCACACACACAGATTCCTCACACCCCATACATCTGTGCTTTGGTTGTTGGCCCATGACACGGCCAGAGTAACACATTGAATACCATACATGTGTCTGGTACCTGTATGGTTGTGTGGACTACCCTGCCATGTTTGCTTTCCACATGCTATACCTCACGCACATAGGTACATGCCCATACTTCTCTTTCATTACATGTTTGGTATACCCGAGTACTACCAGTTCGACTGTGACACATCCTGACAAGTTCGGCTTGTACCGCTGACTTCCGGATTTTGGCGGCCTGCTGTACTCATTGGTAGGATGCCACCTTTTCCTATGTCCAGGATGGGATATATTCCGTACACATATCTGACTGTAGTGGACAACACCTCCCTACAGTTGACAATTGAGTTGCCACCTTTTCAATTGGTCAAAGTGGGACATTTTTGGTACACACATCACATTTTACAGGCCTACACATACCCGTGGTCAGTACACAGGATAGAACTTAGACTTCTTGCCTATATATGAGCTTATTCTTGTAGCAGTTCAGTTGCTTATTCTGTTTCTTATAGCATTTATGTAATTTAGATACAGAAAATCTGTCTAATGCAACTATTATGTAGCGTATAGGGAATACTTTTGTCCTATCATCTCAGGACATTTGCCATTATTACAGGTTTTTGTCAGGACACAACTGCCAAAGAGGGACTGTCACACGCAAAGTGGGACAGGTGGTAATCCTAGTCGACGGTACGGATAATACTGTTCTTTTCAGCCTACATGTGTCCTTATTGTTGTGGCTGTTTGCATGCTCCTTCTGTTTCGTTTACATGCTTATTCTATTTCCTATCACATTTGGTATGTGAAATACGGACATACCGTTTGTATGTGACTATTACATGCCTTGTGGGATATAATTCAGACATACGGTCGCTAGATATCTACATTTCTCGTGTATTTTGTTATGGACACATCTGCCCAGCTGTGTACCCTCCCTCACATTATGGGTCCGCTGGTGACCCTCACCATTGGGCTGGATGTACCTACTGGCGGATCGCTAACATATGATGCGTTTCACTTACACTTGGTATGGCTATCTACACTGCGTTGGACTACGGCCACACGGTCTTCCATGTCATTTGTTCACGGGATAGGGACCCGTTATTCCCTACCGTGCATTTCTCTTTGCTTCATCACTTTGTGTTCGCAGGTACTTTCTTGCATGCTTTGCATACGTTTCAGTATCCAGGGACACTGACATGGTCACTATCTTGCAGCTTGTTATATGCAAGCATTTTAGGTTGCACATCGGCAGCTGCCGTTTCCTCACCTCCGTGCGGCACTTCGACATGCCCTATGCACTCACGCTCATTTCCTGTGCAAGTGGCTGTGTCAGCAGTGTGCCTTCATTACTATGCATTTGGCGCTACTGCGCCATCCTCACACCGCATGGTCGGCGCAAGCCTAACGCCAGCCTTGCGCCGAGCTTCATGAATCCTGGGGAAAGTCATCAACAGCCCCCAAAATGCACAAGCCACTAGTATCTGATTGACCCTACCAGTGTATTATATTAAAAATAATAAAGTCATCAACAGCCTCCAAAACACACAGACCACTATTATTTTATTGACCCTGCCAGGGAAAAAATAAATACAGACATTATCTGGTCAATCCTGTCAGAAAAATAAATAAATACAGAAAGTATCTGTTTGACCCTGCCAGGAAAAAAAATGCAGAAAGTATCTGATTGACCCTGTCAGGAAAAAAAATAGAAGAACTTAATGGGGGGAGTGTTAAGATAGAAATAGTATACCTTGGCTTCTTTCACCTTAAAGGTTGGTTCCGAATCTCCAATCAATGATTAAACAATTTTCACTTTTTTTTTTTTTTTTTTTTTGCTGAGAGTCCTCCGTCTCTCACTCTCTCTCCCTTGCAACTTAACTATATCCAGTTAAAACATGGGAAGAGAATGCAAGAGTAAAAGGACTAATCAGCAGCCATGTCACATACTCATATTATGTGACACGCTGCTAACTTAACAATCCCAGTGGCTTCCTATTTCCTGCAGTTAAAACTGCAATAACTTCTGGACACTTTCAATGATGCCTGCAAATCTGGGCTGTTTTAAAAACAGTCCGGCGACAAAAACATTGCAAATCTGGGCTATTTTAAAAACAGTCTGGTGACAAGAGCTGCTCCTAGTTCCAGGTCACATTGCATCTTCGGCTTTACACACTACTTTACAGTTTGAACTGTTACTGGTGTGTAAAAGATAGTAATTAAACTATTTTTTAAATGTATTTATTTATTTATGAGAATGTTGGTGGGGCTGCAGCTCAGCAGTCCAGTACCATGAGCCCCCCCCCCCGAGTTGGATTTTACTCAATATTTGTTCCCTTCCACCTTCCTATACCTACTATCCTTAATTTGCTGTAGCCTTTGCTCACGGTTTTCAATTTGCCCTTCTGTCTCCTTCTTATCACAAGCCTGTTACTCATGGTTATTCCTAGGTTTTGTTATCAAAATTATGACCGTCTGACCTTCAAGAAACTTCTTTGCTGTACCTCAGTGGTGATATTTTCTAATATCTATTTATCAATATAAACATGTGTGTATATGTGTATGTTTATAATAATAAATATAAATGTGTGTATGTATAAATATATATATATATATATATATATATATATATATATATATATATATATATATATATATTAAACCGCGGTGGTGGTGCTGTGGTAGTGTTGTCGCCTCACAGCAAGACGTTGTCCCATTCGATTCTCAGCTACAGCATCTTCTGTGGAGACATGTGTGAATGGGCGTACCTTTGTTGAAGGTTGTGCATTAGGGCTGGCAACTCAACATGTAAAAATCAACTGCCAATTATTAGCGGACCGGAGTTCCACTGTGGTGACCCCTAACCGGGAAACAACAACAACAAAAAACATATGTACATATATAACAAAAAACATATGTACATATATTTATATATATATATATATATATATATATATATATATATATATATATATATATATATGCCTGCATTTGGTCTAAACGCTTGTTTGTTGACATCTGTTTGATCAACCACATTTGGTTAAAATGTGCAGATGGTAGACAGATGTGTGACATCAACAATCCTCAAGGAGGGGAACATTCACTTTCCACTGGGATTGCAATCTTGGAGTTAGTATATATAGAATTAACATGGGGGGGTTTATATATTTTGAGTGTGTGTGAAAATTGCATGCACCGTGGTTCTTTCTCAGTGCATGTGTGTTAACACATCAACATTCAATCTGTTGACCTTTTGTGGTTAATATTTCTGAGGTTGATGCATGGGCTACTTGAGTAAAGTAAGTAGACCCATATATACAAAAAGAGAGAGAGAGAGAGATGATTACATAATCATTTACCAAAAAATAATAAAAAAAACCCAACTTCATTAACAGCTATCATTTTAGAGTCCCCCTGCCCCCCCACACCCCCTGCTAATTAGATATGCCAACTCCGCATAACAGTGAACCAGTGGAAATGTCCTAACCCACTGCATCATGATCATCCATAGAAACCAGTCAGTAGGCTAAAACACAAAGAAACAAACTGCTTTCTGAGTGTTCACTTTTATTTAACACATCAAAATGCTTTTTTTGTGAGCATATGCTGCTATGAAATGCAAACATATATCTATAGCTATATAGACAAATATAGCTATGGCTATAGCCATAGCAATAGCTCTAAAGATGTTTTTGTAGGAAGTTAATGAATGGCTTCTTCCAGTTTTATGGGGAAGCTGATTCCTTAGTCTTGGGACTCAGTATTTAATGTATCTGTCATTTTTTTCTATTACTAGTTTTTAATATTTAATGTTAGTATTGGATTTTTTTTTTACCTGAGAGGGAATTACAAGAGTCTTTTAAGAACTCTCTAGTATAAGGAAACCTATACACTAAAGCTGAGAGGCTTGACAAGTAGAGAAGGTTTTAAATAAACTGCACTAGTCAGATGATAAAACATGCCCACAAAAAATCCAGTTAACTTTCAAGGAACAGTCAATCCATTTCAGACAAAAATCACTGAACCTTTAGCCATACAAAAAAAAAAAAAAACTTTCCCTTTCTACAAACCTTTTCTGGAGTGCATGTCTCACCAAGAACTAAAAACTGGTATGCATTGGTTTTCTAGTGTCATACTGTCTGAAATAGAAGGAATGGCAAAGGGAATTAAATGCATTATTCCCATTTGACTGGGTTCTGCAAAATGTACAGACATGTCTACTTTCATCCTGAATGCCCTTTTGGTTGGGTTCCCCTGTATATTTATCCTGCTTTATATGAATTCTCTTTTCTTTCGCCACTCAAATACTGTGTACAGCAATCACCTGCCATTTGTATAGATGTGCTGAACTGAGCTGCTCCTTACATGACATACTTTTAGCCTTACACAATACTATCTGATTCCTAGACATACCATTTTCTGAACACAATGCACTCCTGACATCTCTTTATGCGCACAACTCAGTAAGGGCCTCTTTCTTTAATCTAAATACATACAATTAAATGAATGTCAGACTTCTACCTAAGTACACTTGTTCACTGCTTGTTTAAACAAAGTCCATCTGGTTTGAATGACCCTCTTTCCTTGAAGCACTACACACTGCAGCTGCCTATGATGTGGTAAAAGTTTCATTATGCTGTTGCTGAAACTAGTGGTTAAAGTCTTCTATTTCTTCCTCCCTGATGCATTATTTCTTAATTCAGTCCCATAGTTAGATGTTTGCTACCTCAATTGAAATGGCTTAGCTCAGTGGAATTTTAATTTGCAGTTATGCTGAACTCTGGCTACATCTGTTGTGTTTGGGTTTGATAAATCACTGCCTTTTATGATGTGCTGCTATATTAATTTAACATAATATTTTCTTAAAGTTCAGTAGATTTTTATTACAATGGAATGCTAGCTAAGTATTTTATTTATTGCATTTAGTACAACTTGGTGGATGTGCTAGCTAACATAAACATACAGCCAAGTAAAACTATTATTTTCTGCTAGTAACCATTTAAGAGAATTATGAATACTATTTTCACTGTGGAGAATTACATACCATCTTAAACTACATACTGATTTGCAGTGAAAGAGACTGATGAGATATTATGATAAACCAAAGGATTTTCCTTACCTACTGGCATAGCTCAGCTAATAAATGCAGTGACTTTCAGGCTATACGTGATAAAGGTTGTGGGTTCAATTTCCTTAGGAGTTACATAGTGTTGTTTCTTTCATTCTGCACCATTAATCTGTTTCACTACAGTCTTTTTCTAGATTGATGATGCTGCTCAACCTGTAAGTGCAGTGCTTTTGAGATTGGAGTTGATGAAGGTTATGGGATCAAGTTTCCTGGAGCGGTGTATTGCTACATCACTGATACAGTGGGGTGTATCCTTCATAACCAGTGCATTATAGTACAGGTGAAGTAGATACAGATTATGTTTTACCTTAATTTTGTCAGTGTATTTGTATTTTTCTCTCTATCATCCTCTTTCTTGCATTCCATTACTAAACCACTGTTACCAAAGCCATAGCTAATGATGTCTTCAGCTATTTCTGTCACTCTGTCACCCCTGGCAGCACCAGCAAAGTCTACTGCCACCAGCTCTGCTCAGAAACATGCTGTAATAACAACTGTAGGAAGCAGTGATAGTGGAGGTGACTTGTATGTCATCCATTGACAGCTAAGGAAAATGGTGGGGAACATTATTGGTAAGTGGATGGATGCCCAAATCACCTGTCTTGAGTCTCTCTCCTGTCAACTTATGGAGTTGTGTCCCTGCCTTATAATGACATTAATATCAGAGCCAAGGATCAGCAATGGGGGAGCCCAGGATGGGGAATAAGCTCCCACTGGGTTGTGACTAGGCAGGAGTGCAGCTGTTCACCCAAAAATATCACCTACTCCAGTGTTCCACTCCCTTTTGTGTCTATACCCACCCCAGTTTGTGGTCCAGTCTTCCACATCACCATTGTCCCTCTTCTGAGTGTCTGATGCCTCCTTCTCCTTGTCTTCCGCATCCCTGAGTGTGTCAGCACCTCCCTCATTGGTTTTCTCTTCCTATTATGTCTATTTTGTGTGCCCCTGCTACCTACTTTAACCCTCTTCTTTTCCTATTACTTCCCTTACTGCTACCTGCATCTTATGTTCTCTTTATTTATATAAAATGGGCACCTAACCCCCTCCAAAAAAAAAATCCATCTTTCTCCACCTCCATCCTGCTCATTTCCTTTATTTTATGTTCTGTCCTTTGCTTGTTTTCCCCCCTTTCATCACTTTTTATCTTCCCATTTTCAACCTTTAATTTACTGAAAAAACAGATCAGCACACAAGCTTTGTGGCCCTTTAAGACTGATACATAACTTCTCCTACTTGCCATGATTATGGAGTGAGATTCATGCACATTATCACTGGGTTCCCTGCAGCTGCATCAAACTGCTACCTAGTCTTACCACAGCACTTGCTACAGCCATCAGAATATATGTAATGACTTGATCTTTGGGCACTCTTACCTATACACATTCATTGTTATTGAACATTGGGGCTCATCCTGTACACACCAATAAACAGAGGGAGGCTAACCGTGATTATGCCTGTAGTGTTTCTGAATCCCACAGTCTGTTTCTTCTACTTTTGCATTTTAATTCTGTTTTTTTTTCATTCTCCCTTTTTAACTCTAACCCGATACCTCCACCCTTCATTTTTTTTAATATTCCTGAAGTATATCTATAGTCCATCTCATATTATCTTTGTTATCTAGTAATAAAACCAAAATCTGTTTTACTTTTTTTTTTTTTTTTGTTGCAAAAATGTGGGTACACATATTTCTTTTTCCCGATGCTGTTAAACACTTATCTTCTGTTCATATTGTACAGTTTTGTGTTTTCTTACTTCAGATAACTGCTTAGCCTTCTTTATGGAAGTCTGCCATCCTTCTTCCTGTTTCCTTACTCTTCAATCATACTTATAATCATCTTATAGTCGTACCTTAACTTTTCTTTAAAATGCATCCTGCCATGAAATCCAGTAATGGTAAAAAGTCCAGATCCCCGCATCGTCAGTCCATAACTTTTCAAAATACAATAGAGTCAATTATCCAAACTAACTGGGACCTAGGGTAGTGCGGATAATCAAACTGTTCAGATAATCAAACATATAATTGAACCGTATAAAAAAATCTTCTAAAATCTTGTTTTTTCTGCACCCAGAGAATACACTTTTCAACCATTCAGTGATTCCAGTGGATAATAAAGAACATTTTTCACACGTGGGTAGGCTACAAGCTCAAAACATACACCCAAACAAATACATATAACACTTACAGATTCAGACTTCATGATTTTTCCTACCCTAAAACTTTGGAAGGCTGCATTCGGATAATTGACTTTTGAATAATCGACATTCATATAATTGATTCTCTACTGTACTTTTCTTTATCCAATATCAGCATTGTGTAGATCTTTACTACACTAGTTACCTTCCTTTTACAGAATCTTTTTTTTGGTTCATAATGTGTCTAACCATATCATAAGATTCAGAAATCAGTTTCCATCACATTGTAACTGAATAATTTCACATGTTAACTGTCTACCATAAAGTGAATTTCTACTGCTCTTCTTTCATTGGCATATGTATTCCTTCTATCTATCTCTCATTATCTCCCTTCTCTTAACTTGTATCAATTTAATTAATGTTTTAACATCTTTCTTCCATCCTGCACACAGAAATCTGATGTTTGCCCCTATGTAATTTCTTAAAGTCCTATATAAAAGTTCTGTATCTCTTATATCTACTAATGCCTATAATGTAATTATTCTTAGAAATTGACCATTCAGAATGCTTAAACGTGATTGGATAAACATCAGAAATGCTGAAACATGAATTCTGCATAAAGTTTGATAAAAACAAGAAATAAAACAGAGACTATTTACAAATATGTTAACATAGTAAAACAAATAACTATGTACACAGTGCCTACATCAATTATTGCAGTAAAAATTACAAAACTTTTTTAAACAGCCAAAGACTGGTAATAGAACATAGATTAATTTTCTTGTTTAATGTGTTCAGTTTAATACAGCAAATATATCCTGTGGTTATTTTGCTTTCATCTTAATAGTATATTTAAACAATATGCACACATTCACACACACACACACACACACACGCACACACACACACGCAAAATCCCCTCTTACCTGTTCACACCTATGGACGAATTCAACCGTTCAACAATATGTGCACACATACAAACACTTTCTCTAGCTATCTGCTATTTACCTCCTACCCCACTGGGACCACCCAGGTAGACTCACACACACATACACACACACACACACACACACACACACACACACACACATACACTCACACACACACACACACACACACACACACACACACACACACACACACACACACACACACACACACACACACACACACACACACACGCACACACACACACACACACACACACACACACACACACACACGCACACACACACACACGCACACACACACACACACACACACACACACACACACACACACACACACACACACACACACACACGCACACACACACACATGCTCCCACTACTACCTATCTGCTAAACTCCTAGGCACTTACCTCTAATGTGATCTCACCCATTTGAAGAAATAGGTGAACACAAATTTTTACCTGTTTTCATTAACACATCCAGAAGAGGTGATTTTTTTCAGCTGGATTATTCAGTAAATGACTTACCACAAGCATTTCCAAGGGGAGATCACATGGCTGATTAACATAGGACACTCCCCCAGAATGTCTCATTAGCTTTGACAGTAAGCCACAGAGATTATCCTCCTTGATGCTGTACTATTCTTTGGTACAACACTAAGTTGATTCTGAATCAATAATGTTTGCCAAGAGGTAAACACCAAGCTTACATCTCATGGTTACCTTTCTGAATGCCACACCCCCTTGTCTTGTCATTTGCTTATCTTTGTTGACTAAGAAATAAAAGATCTAGTTTAACATATGAGCATGAGTTTTGAAAAATATGATAAATAAGAGTTATAAAATTGCTTGGCAATGTGTATATTTCTATTTTAGTTCAATTAGACCACTTTACTGAATCAAATGTTTTATCTACGTCCAGGCTAATTATGAATAGCTACTGTTTATTGTTATTATCATAATCAATTAAAATAATTAGTCCTTTGAAGTTAATATGTGCTTGTCTATTTAATATAAAGCCAGTTTGGTCTTTTTCTACTAATCCAGGTAATATTTTTTTTAAACTACTGGCAAGGAGTGACACAAAA
Organism: Protopterus annectens; assembly: GCF_019279795.1. Taxonomy (NCBI): domain Eukaryota; kingdom Metazoa; phylum Chordata; order Ceratodontiformes; family Protopteridae; genus Protopterus; species Protopterus annectens. The sequence goes on from NC_056744.1 coordinate 789,499,801, forward strand.
AAAATGTAATCATAAGAAGAACGCAGAGCTGTATTTTCATCCTGTTTTAATAAGGAAAACATTATTGTATATTCCCATGATGGGGGGATAATAAATGTAGTTTTAACTCCTTTGCATATTTTCTGACTGTGCCACTGTTTGGCCACCATCATCTTCAGAGTCTGCCGATACTCTGACATCAGGTGGCAAGTGTCCTACACTTCTACTGTCAGGATCACCTGTGATAATAAGCAACAAACACATGAACAATTAATAATTATACTACTATAGTTGAATATATAGGTTCATAGGTTGATACTAGGCTATCTGCCCTATGGCATTTATAAGCCTAGCCAGAGTGTGTTTGGCTTTCGCCACCCTTTTAGATTAGTTGACTGTGCCTCTGTATAGTAGGTCACAGAAGATAGTCCTTTTAAAATTAGTTTACTGTGCCTCTGTCTAGTAGGGACACAGAAGAGATCCCAGGGGTAAACCTATGATCTCCCCATCCACTCGTCAAGATTTCTCTTGAAGAGGGTCATTGAGGGGCTCTGCCTAACATGGATTGGGATTTTGTTCCAGAGTGAGGGGAGCCTCTGGGATATGAATCTGTCCCTCCAGCATGTCCTATTTATTTCTGTGCTGAGGTTTAAGTCCCTGGAGCATGTAGCTCTAAGGGATTTGGATTTCCTGAGGTGGAGCATGTCCATTAATTCTGGTTTGGACATGGCGTTATACATCAGGCACAGATCACCTCTGAGTAGGCGGTAAGCAACTGAGTAGAGCTGGAGTTTCTTTAGCCTAACTGCGCAGGGCATCTGTTTGTCCCTTGATCCTCTTGGCGAGGTACTTTTGGGGTCTTTTCAGTTGCTGCAGGTGTTGGGTAAGGTACATCCCAAATGGGGCATTGTATTCAATTATGGGCCTGATGAGTGATGAGTAGAGGGGCACAATGACCTCTCTTGATCTAGATGTGAACCCTTTCATGATAAGGTGGGCTATATAGAAGGTCTTTCTAACCACTTTGGCAACATGATTGTCAAAGGAGAGATTACTATCTACTTGGGTCCCCAAATCCCTAATTACTTCTTCCATACTTAATGGATTACCACCTATGTGGTAATTTGTGGGCACTTTGTTTTTCCCAAAGGGGATGACTATGCACTTTTTGGCATTTAGCTTTAGGCCATGGCTCTGGCACCAGTTATCCATCTCTGTGAGACCCTTTTGGAGGATGCTTGTGTCAGTCGGTGAGTCGATTATGGCACCCAGTTTGCAGTCATCTGCGAACTTGGTCAGCCATAGTCCTCCCATGTTAGCCTGTACCTCAGAGAAATATATACCGAACAAGAGAGGTCCCAGGACTGAGCCTTGTGGGATGCCACTTGTAACTGGTTTAGAGTCTGACATGGCATCTGCAATTCTGACCATGTGGGTTCTATCCCTGAGCCAGTTTGCAACCCATCTTGTGACATAGGGGTTGATATTTAAGCTGGTGAGCTTATTTATGATGCCCGAGTGGGGTATTGTGTCAAAGGCTTTTGCGAGGTCCAGGTAGGCTGTGTGGACTACCTTCCCTTCATCTATGGCCTTGGTGACTGTTTCAAAGAAGTCGACCAGGTTCAAGAGGCAAGATCTGCCCTTAACAAAGCCGAATTGGGTAGGATCCATTGTTTGGAGTTTCCCAAGGTCTTTGTTTATGAGTTCCATAATGATACACTCCATAGCTTTGCAGACCAGGCTAGTCAGGCCTATAGGGCGATAGTTTCCGGGGTCCATTGTGGCTCCACCTTTGTGGAGTGGGACCACTGTTGTTGTACGCCTTTCCTTGGGTACATATCCTGTAGTAAGGCTGAGATTGAACAGTGACTTTATGTGAGGGTTCAGTTCTTCTTGGAGCTCGTGTAAGACGCAGCCCGGGACACCGTCTGGTCCCATTGAATGCTGTGTTTTTTGCTTTGGAGAGGGCAGCTCTCACCTGTGCATCTGTGATGTCAGGGAGGCTACGCTCTGCTGGGATAGACATTTGCTCTTTTGGGGGGGAAGGGGGGAGAAGTTTGCACTGAACCTGTCTGCCAGGATGTTGGCAATGTCTGTGGGTTCAGTGTATTTTTTGTCATTTTGCACTAACTCAGAGCATATCTGGGAGTTGCTACCCAGGTTCCTGACATAACTAAAGAAGGCCTTGTGATTATCTTTAGTGTCTTGTGCAATTTTTCTTTCGAAGCTGGCCTTAGATGATTTTATGAGGGATCGTAGTTTCTTGCTAGTACTGATCAGAGATGCCTTCCCTTTTTGGGATTTTGCTCTATCATGTAGTAGCTTCCTCCTTCTGTTGTATAGCTTATTTATGGCTGGGGTCCACCAGACAGGTCTCCTGCCTTTGGAGGAGTGAGTCTTGGTTTTATTTGGGATAGCACAATCCATGCATTCATGTAGGTGTCCATAGAATGCATTTGTAAAGGATTCTGCGGTTTGGGCCGTATTTTCCACTGGCCCGAGGGCTTTGAAGGATTCCACCTCGGTTTTGAGAAGTGTGAAGTTTGCTTCTGAGAAGTTCTTCACCGTGGTTTCCTTGGCTGGGGGTGGGGATGGCATATGGATGTCCAGTGAGATTAATTTATGGTCAGATCTTACCAATGAGGGGTATACCTCTGGTATGGAACATAGAGTCCCCATGTTGGTGATGATCAGGTCCAATATGTTTTCCTCTCTTGTGGGAGTGGTGACCAGTTGTTCCATGGCATTTGAGTTTATAAATTCTAGGAACCATTGGGCGAGGGTGTTGGGGCTTGAGTAGTGCTCCCAGTCTATGTTTGGGTAGTTGAAGTCACCCAATATGATGATGTTTGGAGAGACCTTCATATTCTCCAGTGTTCCCAGGAAAGCCGAGTGGGGTTCCTGAGTTTGGGAGGGTGGTCTGTAGCAGGCTACAAACTGAAAGGCAGTTTTGCCCACTGTTAGTTGCACATGGATGGTCTCTGATGCTTCGTGCAGTGCCACTAACCTGGAGGTGTGGGTATCTTTGATGAATATGGATAATCCCCCTCCTTTTGTGGTTCAGTCTGAGTTTTGGGGCCGATAAGCATGGTATGAGGTATAACTTGGTAGTGCTAGGGTGCTCTCAGGAGCCTTGAACCAGGTTTCTGTTACTGCACAGATATTGATATTCTCCATACTAAGGAGAGCCTCGAGTGCATGCATCTTGAGGTTTAGACTTCTGGCATTGAGCAGCATTACCCTTAGTTTCTTTTTCCTTGTGTTGTTTATGGAGGTGGGTTTGTCTTTTGAGCCTTGCCTAAAAAAGGCACTATGGGGGTGGCAAGAGCCTTAGCCAGTATTCGAAAGCCCAGGGGGTGACAGGTGCAAGCTGTCCCTAGCGAAGCAACGTGGCTTGTTGAGCATGTCATCCCAGGCTGACAGACACTGGATCCCCTTTGAATGACACCAATACTTTAGCCAATTGTTAAAATTGATCATTTTGTTTTTATACTGTGGCATCATTCTTGGTGAGGGTAAGATGCTACTCAAGGTCAGGGTCATACTGGCCTGGGCTACATGATCAGAGAGCTCCTCTCTGTCTCTTTTCATGGAGTCCAGGGAGGTACATCTCAGGTCATTCACACCAGCATGGACAATGACAGAGTCATATTTGTACTTGCTTTGGAGTGACCTGAGTGCTTGTGTTATGTGGTGGATCCTGGCACCCGACAGGCAGCTTACAGTGACCTTCTCCTTGTTCAGCCTGGTGAGTGGGACGTCAGTGTGCCTGACAATAGAGTCACCTATTACAAGTGATTTAGGTGTGTTGTTTAGCCTTAAGGGCTGTGACTGTGTGGCACACTGACTTTGTGAACTATGTGATACGTGGGTATTGTTGTGGGGTAGCTGTTGCTTGGAAGTCTGCTTTGGAGGTCTCTGCTGCTTGTGCAGATTTTTATTTAGAGCCCCCGAGTATGTTTTTGTGTGTTTATGTGTTTGGTTTGCTGTTGTGATAGGTCTGTGTGAGACTGGATTTGTGGCGTGTGTGGTTACCTTCTCCTCCTGACTGACTGCGCCAGTACTGGGTTGAGAGAGCTCAGCCTCCAGTTTGGCTATATAGTTGCATCTCTCACATATATTTGAGCTTGTTGGGAGGAGGAGAGGGTGGTCTGTGTACGTAAGGCAGTTGCAACTAACAAGTTGTAGCTAACAAATAATAGTTGTGCCATTATTAGACAGTAAAGCAATCCATGTAACTGTCCTGACATCAACATCCCATACTAAAATATTTCTTTGAATTACTTATCACTACTGACATAAAAATGTTTGCCTTAACATGTGCAGATAATGGTATGTTCCCTACACCAGGTCTTGGAAGAAGTCAAACAAAAGGTAAGGGCAACATTATCACAATTAACAGTAACACAGGGGGTAATACCTTTTCCCCTTTATATGTCCATTAACTATACTTTCAACAAGAACTTGCATGAAAACTCCAACTGGAGCCACATGTAATCAGTCATAATATGTTAAATGTAACAGTCTTCAAACCCCTCCCCCCAAAATAAATCTTATGAAACAGAACTACCTTATTGATTTTAATTGTTTTACTCTACAACAGCATTTAACAACTGAGGTACAAAAGCCTACCTGGATATTCCTCCTGGGACATGCTTGCTGTCCCTGAATCCGTAGCACCAATGTCAAGGCCATGCTGTTCTGTACATTCCTGAGAGCTGTCTGGATCCCTAGCAGTGGACAGGATTTGCTGTTAGTGGTGGCTCTGAAGCAGCCCCCCTCAGTAGCCATCTGATCACTGTCCACTGAAGCTACTCTCCTCCATGTAGATGAGAACATGTCAGTGGCCTTGTGGTGCACCTGGTCATTATGTCTTACTGTGTCTGCCTACTGCATTAATATATGTAACTATTTGCTGCCAAGTTTTCATTCTGCCTGCCATATCTCCATGCACCTTCTCATGCAGGAAAGTGCCATGAACATAAAAGCTTCCACAATTACCTGATTCTCAAGGTCAATAAAGGGTGGGTTTCAGGGATTGAGAAGCCTGGGTGCCATAGTCCTAGGTGTCCTAAAATACAACAGAAGGATAATAGACATAACTATCACATAACTAAAAAATAACTGTTCCCAGATAAAACAGAGATGGTAGCATTTCAGTATTACCCACTGAGGAAACATAAAACAATCTAGACATTTGAAATATGAAAAACAGGCTGGATGCAAAAAAAGGAGAGTAACAACAGCAACATATCCTTGTTTGTGCCATAACAGAAATGCAGCTTTGCTCCCCCACCTCCAAAAGAACAGGCAAATGACACATTTTGCTAACAAACCATCTTTGATATGATAAAAATGCTATCAAATTAACTGTCCCTGAAATTTCTTCAGATTTAACACGGAGCATTCCATTTTAAGGTTTTGCCAATCATGTATAACTGTGAAATGCCCTGACAAACATGCCCTTGCCATCAGTATACTTCTAACTAATGCATACAGATAGAAGTGTGGCCTTTGCTAATCAAACTATATAAAAAACTATTAAACAGATTTTTCTTAATTACATTACAGCATATGCAGTATATAGCTGACAAAATAAAAACATACCTTCTCAAGTTCAGTAATCTTCTGTGCAGATATATCACAAAGTATTAGCCTCTTTTCTGTGTTCTCTGCATAAACAGATCTCCTCACCTTCAGTTTCCTAGCTACATGGCTGCCTTTTCATGATGCAAATTCTGGGCTGTCAGGACAGTAAATATGCAAATCTGGTGTGAACTATTAGAATTGCTGAATTGCAAATACTTGGCTCAGTGTAGCAGCTGTAAACCGAGTGCATGTACTCCCTCAGTGTTTGTTTTTAATGGATTGTAACTGTGAATGATTACTGGTAGGGAGAAGGAAAACACAACAGCAATGCAGACTGCCATACATCCAGTGGGTGTGTCAAGTTAGACTTACAAATGTTAGCTGTAATTTTGTCAAGGTTTGGAATTTAAGTAAGCAGCACACAATTCACAGGTTCTGTTAATTAATATCCAACACCCCCTTCATTTGTTAGCAACAGCATATTATGTTATTACCATTTAATATCCTCACACATTTTAAGGACAATGATATAGAATGATTTACAGACTGCATGTCTCAGATTATTGGTCAGATAAGAGAAGAATGAACAACAAACACAGAGAGGTAAAATAGAGCTGCATATTTGCAAGCAATACTCATAACTGGTTGTGTGGGGAGTCCACGGTGGTGCAGCAGTTAGCGTTGCCAACTCACAGCAAGAGGTTCTCTGGTTTGATCCTTGGCTGGGGTGCCTTCTGTGCAGAGTCTGCATGTCCTCCCTGTGGTCACATGGGTTTACTCTGGGTGCTTCGCTTTCCTTCCACATCCCAAAGACAAGCTGAAGGTGGATTGGACACTCTAAATTGGCCCTAGGCATGAGTGTGTGCATGTGTGCACCTTCTGTGGAAGGTTAGGCACCAGGCTGGCAACTTGACACTGTAAAACTTCACTGCCAATCATGAGCAGACAGGTGATCCACAGTGGTGACCCCTAACAAGGAAAAGCTGCAAGAGGAAGAAGACTCATAACTGGTTGTGTGATCACTCAGTGCACTAAATCCAAAATTAATAAATGTACAAATAACTGTATTATGGTTTCATATTACTGTAGATGAAGTTGCATTGTATCCACAATTATTTCAATTCCTTGCTGCAAAGATGTTTGTGTGGTAAAGAGGGATAAGGCACCCTTACTGTGTTCTGAAGGTTTATTGGAGTGAGAGTTCAAATCCAGACCTATATAGATATATTTCATGTGTACTATTATTTTGTATGTCATAGATTGCTTTTCCTCATTTCAACTTTTTTTTCCTTTTTTTTTTGGGGGGGGGCAGTGTTTGCATGATGCATGACTTAGAGCAAACATGGGAAACAGAGAAAAATGAATGTCAGGTTTGGCTGTGCTTATCTCATTTGCACAAAGTGCGGCAGTGTGTAAACTGGACAAGTGGCCCACCCAGGAGACAGACAGAACACCTGCAAACAAGGCATTTGTAAAAGGGCATAGGTCAAAAACAATACATTGTTGCAATTGTTTGTTTTCTATCGCTTAAGTGCGCTTAGCAGCATTGTGTTCCAGGGTTCCCCAACAGCTGCAGCCATCAAACAACTGTAGACAGGACTCAGACAGCCAATAATAGAAACCAAATGCATTCAATCAATTCTGAAGGGCACCATCCAAACACACTAAGGGGGCGTTGCATGGTGGTTAACACAGAGATCTTAAGAATGATTAGAAAATTAGAAAATGTCATGTAACTATTAATGTGGCAGCAGATGTAAGTGTAGGGCTGTATTACAGATGGTCCTAGGTTCTAGTATAGCGTATGCGACTTATTTTACTGTTGTGACAATGTAGTTTATAGCAATTAACTAAAAAATAGACAAGTCTTATTTCGATATTCCTCTGGCTAGGACTGACATACACATGGACCTGGGTACTAATACAGGATATTCATGCCCTTTTACTGTTATTCTGCTTCTTATGTTCACTCTCACTTATAACAGTTTAAATAGTGGAGCTGATATGAATTATATGTATGAGGTATGAGACACCATTATTGTGTTTTCAGATGTATGACTGAGGGCATCCTCTCTATTATATTTCTGTATGCATAATTCTGCTATCTGGACATGCATTGCCTTCACAGTTACCTAAGACACATAGACAAATGGATCTATAACCAATAACCCTGTCAGGTCACACACATGTAGCAGCTTAAACTATCACCTGTATTTATGTATGATTCTTGACTATGTCTGAGCAGCACTTCTTCTGTGGCAAAGATGGAAAATCAACACTGTGGAAAAAATGTTTGCCCCTTATGCCTAGGTTTGAATTACAGAGTGTGAAAGTCAATTTTCCTCAGTGTATAAAGGCAAAAACAAATGTGTCAGGTCATTACATTTATGACCCAGTGTATTCTGCAAACTTAACTCACCTAATAGTTACCTTCCAATTTCCAGTATATATTTCTGGGCTACATCAGTACACACCCCTCAAACTTAGGCCAAGTGTCAGATTAACCTTCCAGTTTCAAGCATTTATTACCTCCCTGCTTGGCACTGCTGCACTCTGCATAACTTGGGTCAAACTCAGTTGGCGTTGCTCAGATGTGTGCACTACCAGTAAACGTGATAACTGGAATTGGTGGGAAAGCATCAGTTTCCATTGCTCTATTTCAGCTGGTCAACATAACTAGCATTAGAAAGGAAAGTTCCAAGTTTAGAGCATAGAGGTGGGGTGTCCTGGAGTCCAGGATAGTTACTGGACCCCTGGTCAGGTGCCACAGCCAAAGGCTTCTGCAGGAGAGCTATTCTTGCTCCCAGTACAAGTCTGAAATGTGGAATAGTGTGGCCCAGGCTGTAATCAGTGCCACTGACATTCCACACACTGGTAGGAAGTGTAGGCATCATTTTAATGACCTACACAGGCAAAAAAGGATACCATCATCCATTGGTTGAATGAGTTTGAGACTGAGGACATCCCACAGGTGTGTAAGCATGATAATAAGAGAACACTTGTGAGACTTAGAAAGCTAAACATAGGCAAGACTGGTATGCATAACTCTTCTGTTCCTTTCTGTTCTTTTCCAGCTGCCACCAAACGTGAGTTCAACAGGCATGCTCATGTTGCTTGAATGGAGAGACTGAGGGAAGCAAGTGGTATGAATGCAGCACAAGAGAAATGTTACCATAGCTTTAAAAGTTAAAGATCGCTTTTGGATCTTTTATACAGTTGTATCAAATTGAGTATGCATAGCTGAACGGTAAAAGCAAGTATGCATGCATAAGTCTGTAGAACAAACCAATTGTAGGAGTGAAATATTAGACTAAAGTCAGAGGTTGTGGGTTGAAATACCACAATTAACAACTATACAATATGGTTATTTCTTTAATAGAATTTACATTAAATTAAAAAAAAAACTCTATACCAATGACACAAATGCCCTGCTGTAAACTGTAATCTGTATAACTGGAACATGCATATGTGCAGTGTATGCACATTTCAAGTATTACTTTCAGCAATCTGTAGTATACTGTGTATGTGTTAGGACATATACTTAAATTTAATACTTCAGATAAAAGAGTTGTATAATTGCATAAATGCATTGTATGTCACATATAATGGTATTAATTTTATCTCTTTTTTTCTCTCACCCCGACTCTTATTTCTCTTTTTTTATTTTTTATTATGTGTCATGAAAATGTCTCCATGTCAATCGTGTACCAGGTTCCCTATTAGAAGACTAAAGACGCATTCTATCGAATGCGTCTTGGTCGAACTCAAAAGATGGAAACAGCAAAAGATCGAAGCGGCTTTTAAGTGAATTCTTTCCCTGGGAAAGAATTTGCTCAGCTGCTTCATTACTTTGCTGTTTTCGGCACTGTAGTGCAGTCTCAGAGTTGGTATACTTAAGTAGGGTTGTGTGGGGGGGGGGGCACAGCCCCCCACTTAATGCAATGTTTAAAGTTTTTTATTTATTTATTTATTTATTGTTTTGGAACAGCGATATTTTTCACTAGGAAAAAAATCACTTTTCTGACAGTTCGAAATTGTAAGCTTTCGCTTACATAGGGTCGATTAATCACCGTTTTCTTTATTAAGCGTTCGGTGATCTAATATAGACCCAGGTACCACATCAGTAAATGTTACACATTCAATGAGGTAGGCCTGCCTGGAAGATCAACCTGCCCCCACTCCACTGGCTCCAACACCAACTCCCAACACATCTGGGAGCCAACCTGGCAGCACTGTGTCTGGTGTCCCTGCACTACCTGCACCCTCAGGCAGTACTGCCCCAGAAGCTAGTGCAGTCATGTCCTCCAGAAGCAGTGGCAGAGGTGAAGATTTAATCACCTGCCAGAGATGCCACGTTTGGTGCATAGGGTCATGCACCACACCATTGGTGTACCCCTATGCTGGATAGAGAGGCTGCTCTCCCTCAAGGTCCAGAGGAGGAGAAGACATCAAGCACTCCAGCTGCCAGCAGATTAAGGGGACAGTGATGACAGTCCAGTGGGTAAGGACTCAATTCTCACTGTCTCCAGCTTGATGGGTATGAGTCTGTGTTTCTCTGTCCCTCATCCCAATGATGGTGTCCCCCAACTTTTTGTGTCCCTCATCGTCCCTGTTTCTTGTCTCATTTGTCTTGTTTGTTTGCAATTACTTCCACACCTACTCAACTTACCTGACCCAAACATACTATGTCCCTTACCCAACAGTCCTCGCTTTCTGAATTAAAAAAAAAAGAGGGGGGAACAGCTGTCTCACAAAAAAAATCTTCCTAAACATAGCTCTCCATTTTGCATGTGTGTCTTCTCAAAACATTGGCTTCAGTCCAATTGGCTATGAAACATGATTACATTGTTGTCAGTAGTCTCTCTGGGGATCACAGTCCAAATACAGCTAATACTTTGCACATATGATCGGTTTGAAGAAATGGATAGCTGTGGTTCTTTCCTACCTTCCTCCTGCAAATTCTTTTATTGATTTCCCTTTGTTCTTCTCCCCACTTCTTCCCCATTTCACCACTATCCTATCTACCTCATTTTAGCACCTATTATCTGATCAAAAATATTACCACACACAACACACATAAGTAGTAGAAAAAGCAATAGATCCAGTCACTTTTTGATCTCCTTGCACAGAGCTTGGCATCACTCAGCAATGCCAAGCAGCAGTGAGTGGTGGTACAATGCTGCTGTTACCTCCACACAATGCCGCTTAACCAAGCTGCACTATGCCAACACACAGCAACACATGAACTATAAACAATTTATGTTATTGCATTATCACTATTTCTTTAAAAGCATTTGTTACACCTAATTTGAACCCAGTGTCATCTGGGCTCAAAAAGAAATGGGTTAATGCATTTACACCTACTGCCACAGAGTCAGTTAAGCAGCAGGTGTGTTTTATAAACTCGGTGCTAACTTTCAGACTTTAACAATACATCTTGTGTTTGAGCACTGCTTAACTATGTGCAAACAAGGAGGGAGGCTGACATAATGGTTAAAGTGTTTATCTTACAAACACAAGGTGCAGGTTTGATTTCCACATGGGGTAATTGGGTAGGCTTAAAATGGCCCACAACAGCAGTTAGTCTAGTATTAATCTGTGACATCTATGAACAGGGAACATAATGGAAATGTGTATTTTGCACACGCAAACACTTTGCCAACCATTGCACAAACCTGCTGCTGGCTGCGGTATGGAAAACTAAATATTATTATGTATTAGTGCTGTTTACTGTCCATTTCCTGTTTATGACAAGAAATCACATGTGGAAACATAACAGACTGAAGGCTCTATCTAGCAATATGTCACATATTTACAATATACCTATGTGTTGCCTCCCCCAAGCACTGCAGCCATGGTGTCTCAGTACTTATTTTCACACATATATCAAATGCATTACATAAATTAATATGTCATGTGATATGCAATGCACATCAATCTGGTAACATGCAGAACTAGATCTACTGACCAACAGGCCTAAACAGCCTTATCTACAAGACTATGGAAGGAATCATCATGGACTTTAAACACAGGGACATAGATGACGGTCAACACACTTGACCTGACCCATTTCGGTTTTGTCAAGGGTAGATTTTCCTTATTACACCTAGTGGACTTCTTTGATAATGACCCCAAAGACCTGGATAAGGGATAACAGGACATACCACCTATACTGATTTAGCCAAGGCCTTTGACTCTACCTCCTATTCAGGTATCATAGAGACACTCTCACATCAAAGTTGGAGACTGCACCTCCACCACTAAACTAGTGATCAGTGAAATACCACAAGGATTTGTACTGCACCTTCAACTGTTTGGTAACTATTTCTCTGAAGCACAGGCAAAGGTAGATGGCCTGTGGCATAACAAGTTTGCAGATGACTGTCAACTGGGTGCACTCATATAGATTTTCTCAATGATGTTAACATATTACAGAAAGGGCTGACACAGAACCAATGACTAATAGCAAACTCATGGGCTGAACCTTAAAGCAAAAAATGTCTCACTGTCCCCTTTGGCAATCAAGTACCCCTGCTAATTATGACACACATAACATACCTGTAAGCTCAAACACAGTGTTGTGAGACTAGGGAACACATGTTGATAGCAGTCTACACTTCAATCACTATGTGTCGATAGTGGTGTGACATGCATTCTACATTACACACCTCATAAATAAGGGCATCACATCCAACACCAGGGAAGTCATAGCTCCACTGTACTCAACCCTTGTCAGACCACTAACTGAGTACAATGTCTATACATCACCAGACACCTGCAGCACAATTTTTTCATTCATAGCTGTTATTATATTGTTATTAGACTTAAGGGTCTTTATGACTGGATTTGTCCTACTCCCCTTTCCCTTAAAGACATGTTTAATAAGTGCATGTCTCCAATCTTGAGGAATCTCCCAATATTTATATGACCTAGTAAATAATAAATATACTGGTACTGTAAGTTCTTGTTGACATGTTCTCAGGTCATCATCATCATCATAATCATCATCAGCCCCCCCCTTTCCCATTTTTTCTACATGGGGTCGGGGTATCGTGTTAACTGTCAACAAATCTCTTGGTTCTGTGCCACACTCCTACCTTCTTCAACACTCATGCCTGATTGTCGCAGATCTTCTTTCACAGAATCCATCCACCTCTTTGCTGGATGTCCTTGCTTCCTCTTACCTTCTTCCTGTCTGTCCAAAATCTTCCTCACCAGATTGTCTTCTGCTTTTCTACCTGTGCCCAAACCACCGTAATCTGTTCTCTTTGATTTTTTTGCAATTGGAGCTACTTTGGCTTCTGAACTTATGTCCCCATTTCTTCATCTGTCCCACAGTGTGCATCCTATCACCTTTCTCAGGCACTTCATTTCCATCACCTCTAGCTTCTTCAACTGTTCTGCCTTTTCTTCCCAGGTTACTGTACCATAGAGTAGTACTGGATGCACCACTGTCTTGTACACCTTGCTTTTCAGCTTCTTTGGCATTCTTCTGTCATAGACTACACCTGATACTCTATGCCAGTTGGCTGCAGCACCTCTGATTCTAGCTTTGACCTCTTCCTTCAGACTACCCTTCTCCTCAACCACCCCACTCAGATACTTGAAGCTGTTTACCTGTTCCACTATCTTCCCTTCTTGCTTTATTCTCAGCTTCTTCTGAATTCCCCAATTTGCTGCTATTACCACCATCTTATCTGTGCTTAATTTCATCCCATGTGCCTTCAGATTTGCATTACATTCTCCTATCCTTTGCTGAAGTTCTAGATCAGAGTTTGCTGTACTGCCACATCATCTGCATACAGCAGCTTTGTTGATCTGTCCCCTCCAACCTGTTTGCTAATGTAGTCTATCGCCAGTATGAACAGCAGTGGGTTCAGAGCTGAACCCTGATGTACACCCACTCCCACTGGGAACCCCGCTGTGAGGCCGAACACTGTTCGTACTTGAGTTACTGGGTCCTTGTACATAGCCTGCACTAATTCTACCAATGTTTCTCAGACTTCTAACCACCACAGTACTGCCCAGATTAGCTTTCTTGGGAACCTTGTCGTATGCTTTCTCCAAGTCTAGGAATGCCCATTTGGACTCTGTCCTTGTTTTTAGCTTCTTCTCAAGTATCTGTCTCAATGCAAACATTGAGTCAATTGTGCTGCATCCTGATCTGAATCATGACATGTTCTCAGGTCATTATTACTAATTCCATCTCCTCTGCATGCTTTGGATCCAGTTTGACCCAGTTCTTTGCAATATAATCTCATTTGATTCTGGTATATGAGGTTACCTGGATGTCACTAGGACAACTTATCACCCCCTTTGTGTAGGAAAGCTGTTTTGAGTAAGATTTTGTAAATATATCTATGATCTGTTGTGTCTGAGAATAAATTATTTTATTTATTTATTTATTTTTTTTATAAATTATAGAATCTGCATGCACTTTATCAATTTGTATCTTTACTCCTTCCACGTCTTATACATCTATATAAAGGTTTCCTATTATGCCCAATATTTTATATACATTTTCTTCAACTTTTTCTTGATCTTATCTCACACTATGCTTAATTTGCTTATCTTATTTATTTCAGTTTTCAACGATGCAGTCAGACCTTTTTTCCATTTCTTATAATTTTTGTGTCTCACCCTAATCAGGTATCTTGAACTTATGGAAATATATCCCCCTGATGTTGTATGCCTAGTTCCTGATGCTCAACATTTTTTTGATTTTTTATACTTGAACAATTTATCTTTGAAAACTTTTCACATTCCATCTGTCGTTTTTCCACTGAACGCATCACTCCATTTAGTTTTACATACTGACTGTTTTGCTTCCATATAATCTGTAGTTAACCTTCTGTGCATTGGTTTAGATCAAACTTTGGCAGAATTATATAGCAATGAATTAACTTTTATAACCCCAAGATTGATGGACATCAGTGGTGGTAAAACGTGACTTGAAATAACAGTAATTTATTTAGGAACACTAATAATATCCAGTATGTTCCGTTCCCTGGTAGTTTTTTTTTTTTTTTTTTGTACAATCTGAAGCAATTGTTGTTCCTGAGCAGAATAATTTCCTTAGCAATATTGTGAGATCAATATTATTCCAGTCTGTTTCTGGCAAATTTAAGTCCACAAATTATATTATTCTTCCTTCCTGTGATTCATGCAAGAAAAGTATGAATTCCTCTAAGTCATTAGCACTTGACTTTGGTGGCCTATACACTCCAGAAATTGTTATACATTCTAGGGTTGCCATTACTGTCACAGTTGCACAGTCTATGGTATTGGTGTTATCACTGAACATGTAATAATCACAAGTCTCATAGCTATCTTTAATCCCTATCATAACACCTTCACCTGATTTTTTGTTAGAATGTCTGTTACAGTAAAAACATTTATACCCTGACAGAACTGGTTTCCAGTCATTGTTCTTTAACCAAGTATCACAAATAATAACAACATCAATCTTGTGGGAATGTAGCAAATTTTCCAATAAAAAAAAAACATTATTAATGCGCCTAGCATTAACACCCATCAGAGATTAATCACATTTTGCTATCTGTGAACTGCTAAACTTTCGACATGGCAAACACCCTGCCTAGTATTTGTTAAATATTGCAAAATATCTGCTGCAAAAATTTTCTTCTCTGATCCTGACAAATACACACCATCCTATTTGAATATGTGTGTCCAAAACTAGGCTTGGATGCTCTATACATTTCCATTTTTTATAACAGGACATTTTTTTCCATGTAGGTATTTAACCAAAGAATCTTTTCATTCATGTGACCTGACTAAACTTTCTATATGTGATTTGTGAAAAATAAGTCCTAACACCAGTGCTACTACCTAAAAGGGCTGTAAGTTCCCTACTAACAGTCAGAGAATTCTTGTGGATGAGATTGTTTGAACCAACATAAATAAAAACAGATCCATACTTTCTTGCATTAAGGAGTTCCAAGGCTTGTCTCACATCTTCTATTTTTGCTCCTGGTAAGCATAACACTATTCGATGTTCATTACATTTTCTGCTAATACAAGTATAAGTTCCTCTAATAACTGAGTGTCCAGTTACATGAATATCGTTTATTACCAGATCTGAAGAATCTTCAACTTCTAATACAGTAATATGTGCTCTATCAATTATTACAAAGGAATGATCTTCATCACCATTAGTCTAATAATCCCACTCTTTTCATTATGTATTAAATTTGCAAGCATACATGTCTCAACCAGGTGGCTTTGTACATCCACGGCTTGAGCTATATAGTCAGTATCGGTCTTTCTCTTCTTTTTTCTTACACTAATATTCTTTAATCCTTCCATGTTCAATTTTGATTTCTTCCTTTTCACCTGCCCCTTGCCTCTTTTTTCTACCTTCTCTTTTGGAAAAATTATGCTTCTTTTCTGTAGACCGAAGGTTTACTGAAAGAAAAATGTTATCATTCCCTGTAATCTGTGTGTCACGTAACAAAGCAGCGTCCTTTTTAGTACATAATTTCTTTACTTTACAGACATTTTTTTCAGTTTTGTTTTCTTCTTTCTTGTGAACTTCTTCCTTGCTTTCTTTTTTTCCCTCAGATTGCTGAATACTTGCACCCAGAATTCCAGAGTTGTCAGGGGCATTGTCTTGTTTCTTAGAGGTTGAATGATCTTTACAGAAAACGTTATTTATCTCACCAGCCCATTCATTAATATATAACAACAGTCCTCCAAGCCGTGTCAATTGCAGGACTGCAATCATCATCAGTAAGTCTAGACTTACTTCTAATAATGGTAAACAAATCATCCAACTTTTGACATGAGGAACACAGATCACAGATCACTAGTGTTATCAGGTGTTACCTTTAAATATGCATAGCATTTATTACACTGTACAAGTTATTTGTACTTTAGAAAATCATTAATAGCATACTCATTTAAGGAATCTATATTCAGCATCAAACAAATAAAAAATTATCAATGAAAAGACTAATCAAAATCAGTAACCAAAGAATTCAAAGAAAACTTAAATCAATTTCTATGAGAAAAATCACTCAAACAATATACAACTAAATACTAAAGTAAGTACATTAAAGTTGTTCCCCAGGATTCACTAATCCTCCGTGTAAGACTAGATTAGTCTTACACGGAAACACCAGTCTAAGAGTAAGACGGCAGTGCACCAAGCATATTAATGAGGGTGTGCTGCCTCAACTCTAAGGCTAACACGGAGCGTGCACTAGTGCAGGGGGCGTGTCGGACACTGAGCAGTCCAAAAACCACACCCCTGCAAGTCTCTCAGTCGGGAAATGTCAACCTACATGAGCGTGTCCGCTCAAATGTGTACATATCCAACACAACACTCCCCCACATTTTAAACCCCTGTACAATTATAAAATGTAAAACTTTAATTTTTTTTTTTATTATTCCCGATATAGCTGCCCATATTTGCACGTGTTTGCACAGGTTTGCCCATTGCTTAGCTACAGTTAGCAGTTTAGACATCGAAGAGGATAATAAGAAACTTAAATGTAAATTAAGCAAAATAGTGATAGCATAGTGGTAGAGCCTTCGCACAAAGAGGAGGCATTCCCGGTTCGAGTCCCACCACTCCCCTTTCTATTTTCTGTTGGAAATTTGTATATAAAAATAATTCCTGACATTTATCATTTAAATTTTAGTAAAGAGCATTGAAATGGCCTATGTAGTAGTGAATACATTTTATATATATATATGTGTATATATAAGAATGTGAAATGGTTATGCATACTGATGGATGCATAAGTAACGTATCTTAAGCAATGTGAAGCACTGCTAAGCAAAGTTTACCAGTATTAAGCATATTTAAATATAATTGCTCGTAGCTAAGCACTGCTTTAACTAGTGCAATAGCTTTGCGCGGAGCTGTGCATCGCGCAAATGAGCGCAAACAGAAGATGTTTGCGCATAGCTGCGCACCGTGCTAACCAGTGCAACGTCGTGCAACAGTGGGCAACATAGAGCAATGTCGGGCAACATAGAGCAACATAGAGCAACGTCGGGCAAAGTAGAGCAATGTAGAGCAACGTCGGGCAAAGTTGAGCAAAGTCAGTAAAACACAGCCACTTCTAACCAGTCTGGCCAGTAGTAAAACAAAAAGCAATGACAGACCTCGGACCCGGGATACTGTGCACCATAATCACAGTACTGAACCACTAAGTCATGACAGCTTTTCATAAGCATGCACTTTCAACACACACATACATATCAGTTGAAGTTTACCCATTGCTAAGCAGGTGTGCCTTCAGCTGAGATTTTTCAAAACTGGCCAATCACAAATAAATGCAGGAAATGATGCATATTTAAGCTCCATAGGTGGGAATACTTGCCATAACTGGTTGTAGCTCCCATCTGCAGGCAACAATGGCCGGTGCTGGAGAGGGCTCTCGTTTTCGAGCGCAACATTGGGGCATTGAGGAGTCAAAAGTAATGGTTTGGCTCCTTGTCCATAATCATGAGGATAGACTCCTGCGGGGCCAGTACCAGGGCACCCAATACAAAGTGGAAGCCTGGGACCGTCTAACTCATGAACTGACCAGTGCCACATGTGTCCCTCGGACTGGTGAACAGGTCAGACACCATCACCCAGACCTGAAGAGACGCAAGGTGGGTCAACTGGACCAGTGGATCCAGGAGGCCTGTGAGATGGAAAATGCCCCACTACTGAGTAAGTAGCCATGGAATTAAGTATGTAAAAATTGCTATTCTAGTCTATACTATGGATAGGTATGTCTCAATATCACTTCATTGACTTCACAGCTCCAGGTGTCCATGCTGCGAATTAGCAAGCCTATGCAGATAGGCTGCTAAGGCTGCACCACCAGGCAGGTGGTAGTAATTATCAGCTTGTACTGTTATGTAAAATAAATGAGAGAGCCTGAAAAAGTGTTTTAACACAATAAATAAAGGTATAATAATTCTCTAATAATTATTTTGCATGTACTGTTATATAAAATAAATGAGAGAGCCTCTAGAAAAGTGTTATAAGTCTTTAATAAAGGTATAATTCCTGGAGTGTGTCTGTGTCATTTTCTTTGATATGTTGTTGTACTCTTCCATTATAGAAATAGTACTGTTGTATTAAGCGCTGTTAACACACAGTTCGGTAGGCCCATATAAAGTGGATAAAGGGAGTGCCAGTAGCTTTTAAGCATATTTACAGTCCTCAACTGTTGGTTCATGCCCAGCATGTACAGGTTAATCTGGCACATGAGTAGCTTGGTATTGTGTTCCCCAGAAATGTCTTTGTGCTGGCAGAAATGTACAGAGCTGTTAACATATAACTGATAATTTCACCTAAACATATCTAGATAAGTATAGGAAAGTAGAGCTGTTGGTGTACCATCTCAGCAGTAGTGTGTCTGAGCAACTCACAAAATATGTAGCAGTAACATCTGCATCCCGGACAGTTTGTATGTCAGATACAGCCCGTGTATATAAAGATCTAGCAAAACCATTTCCCAATTTAAGGACAATTGGGTAGTGTAATAATACATGTAGGGGACATATAACTGCAGTTAATAGGAATGTAGTGTAAACTAGAAGGATATATAAGTTGTTAATGGAGCTATCATTTTCCATCCTACTGTATGTGCATAAAAAATGCAATTTCACACCTCAATGGGTATGTCTAATCTCAAAACATTTGTTGGGACATATGTCCTATTGGTTTATAAATATCTGCATTTATTTCAATGCATGTGTCCTGTTCAAATACCACAATATTGGTGGCCTGTTGCCAATAATTAAACCTGCATGCTGTTGTAATGTCCACTGTTGTTCTATATATGCACGTGTCATGCTTGCTGTTCAACTGTTGGAACTCTGGTGTGTTGGGTTAATGGGAATACTTCTGCATGCTGTTGTAACTAATTGGGAATGCTGTTGACTGTTACTAACCCAGATTTTCATTAAGTCCTCCTAAACATAGAACGTATGGGAAGGCCGGTCCCAGCGGACCCACCTATCCCACCTTAGCTGGTGATGGCACCTGGCACTAGCAGGTCTGGTGCCCAGCCTGGGACCTCCTCCTCCATTGGCCCTGTGCCACCTTCTGGTGGAAGCACTGCAGGGGATGGGGCTCGTCCCCCCCATGCAAGCATGGGTGGAGGAAAGCCACCTATCACTCTCCGAATGGTTCGGGCTGTGGTGCGTAGGCAGATCGAGCGTTCTGTCGCTGATTCTCTACGCCAGCTTGAGGCACTAGTGGCGCAACTCATGGATGAGTCTGCCCCTCCTATGCAGCCCCCAGCACAGCCACCCTCTGGGCTGTGAAGGAGCAGTGGTGACTGCCCATGGGTGGGGATCTCAGTTCCACTGTTGCCATCTGTGGGCTCATGGGCTTGCGATTTACAAACATCCTTCCCCGTCAATGGTGATCACCCACCACAAGTGTCATATTCCACCCCTGTATGCATCTTGTTTGTCTTGTCTGTTTACCTCCCCAACCTACCTCCCCAAATATACCTACATCCCCTACCCCACATTCCACTCTCACCTGGAAAAAAAAAAAGGGCAATCTGCTCCCAAAATTACGCCCCATACACAGCTGCCCATTTTGCACACATGTCCGCTAGACACATAAACTGATATTTAATTGGCAGTACAACATACTTTGTTGTCCTCACCCCTCTCTCAGGGGTGGAAGGTTTCATATTTCCCTCCAAATTTATTGAATATGCACAGCTGTTGCTGTTAAAGAAATGGGCAGCTATGGACCTTCCCTACACCCGTCTTGCACATCCCGAGCTGTTTTCCCTACTGTCTTTTCCTCTTTGTGCCCCTTTTTCACCACTTTCCTATCTCCCCATTTTCTTTTCTTTCAAAGAAATGAGCACGGGGGTTAGCGGGAGTAAGCACTATTAAGCAATAGTTAGCAGGTTTGTGCGAGTGTGCACTTAGCTAAGCATTGCTAAGCATCACTAAGCATGGCACAAACCCACGCAAACCTGCTTACAACTGCTTAAAAGTGCCTTAGTCACTCTGTATGTCAGGGCCTTTGTTCTGCTCAGCAGCAAAATAAAACACCTCTGTCAGTCTTGAACCCCGGACACACTAGACTGCATGAAGTAACACAAAGCCACGGTAGACATACAACATGTTGGTACTGAAATAAATATATCATAAATCAGAATGACTGAATGTAAAGGAAAAATATGAATGCCATAACACAAATCTTGTTCTGTGGATCTTTACCAGCAGTTGTTGTGGAATTGCATTACGTGACTGTGAAAAGAGAACCAGCCATTCTAGCAGGAAATAATGTTACAGCAGCACTTTACAACCCCCATACAGTATCATAGCAGGACAAACACTTGCATATCTGATTAGGGCAGAGGCCACACTTCCCAACTGTGACTAATTTTCGGGGATGTCCCTGATTTTGAAACAAATTTTAGCTGTGTCCCTCTGAATCCTTCTGGAAAGTACTGATGTTAGGCAGAAAGGTGGGGAATTACACTTAATGAATACTAACAATAAGTAAGAGTTGGACACTGCTTGTACTTCAGAAAAGGTGTATTAATCCATATGCTCTGGTTCTCTCAAAGTCTCAACTTAATGTCTCTAATATTTTAAAGGTGTACCTCACTTTTCCCTACTTTTCCCTGAGACTGTTCAAATATGTACCTGAGTGTTTTAGAGGCCTGGCAGAGGCAGAAACACACAGGCATATCAGCTTTTCTGCTGTTATACAATGTGTAAATAGCTTTGGAAGGAGTTCCAGAAGCATACCCTTATGTAGGAGTACAACACTGAAATACCAAAGGATGAAGCCATGTACTGGTAGCAACCAACTGTGACAATGCCATTGCTCCAGTGCTGAAAAGACCGGTGTGGTGCACAGACAAAGAATAACAGGCTAACCTCTGGCTACCATCTGGATAGGTCCACAGTTGGGAGCTACGCAGATAGACTACTTGCCTTGATAAACTAACAGGTACACAGCAACCCTTTAAGTCCAGCAAGATAAAATTCACACAATAATACATAATGCTCTCTGTACTTCTGCACCCCTACCCAAATGTACAATATACCTGTGTGTTCGGGGTCTACCAAGGATGTAGGTAGGCATACTCAGTACTGAAATTTGTCCAGTTTTCTTGAGCAGCCTGTGCTAATGTCAACACTAAAAAAGCATAAACTGTTCAGAACTGAGTAAATTAATATTCACAGTATAGCAGTTCACAAACAACTCATGTGCCAAAAGAATACATCTCAATAACTACTTCTGTATGGCAGTTAATGTATAATTAGAAAAGAAAGTACATACTCCCATGTATCTTGTGTTAGCATTTGGTGGGATGAGTACAATTCTACACTGACAAGTGTGTACTGCAAGCAGCAACATTCAGGTCCGAGTACAACATTCAAATCACTGGCTACACCCCTGGCTTCAGATATAAGGACTTTACCAACCTTCTGACTTAAACAACAATGTCCACAGCAAACAAGCATGATTCCCATTTTGGAAAGCTGAAAGGGCTACGCCTACCTGAGTTAGCAATTTATAGCATTGGGTTGCTATGACAGTGATTACTGCAATTACCACACAGCAGACTGCATGCAATTAGCAAATGGTGGCCACCAATTGGTGCAGAGGCCATCACATGCACATGTGCAAATATCTATAAAAGCAGGCTGTAATTGCTGCCCACAAACTCAATCACTCTATTGCAGAGACTGAGAGAGAGAGAGAGAGAGAGAGAGAGAGAGACAGTGAAAAGCAAAAGGAAAATGGAAAATAAATAATACCAACTCATACAAAGGAAAGATATGTAACAGATATGTATTTACTGGCATGTAGTAGATGTTTTTGAAGAGTACTCTACATAATGTAAACCATTCATATGTGGCAGCAGTACGTATCTATGCACAGATGTCCTGATTAACTACTGCCATGGACAATTCAGTGTGTAGCTGTATGAAGTGGGACATAACTGTGAAATATGTAGCTCAGTATTAAATGTCAAACATCTGATCCATGTTATCTGTGTTCTGTCTAGTAGTGTGGACAATGGCTGTTTGGGGGATTAGCGCAAACATTTATATAAACATGGTTGTGACAGAGTAACACATGCATGATAGTCAAATTAAAGTTTAGCTTAGCATTGGCAACTGCTGTACCAGGCTAGTATGCTAATCTAGCATTTGTAGCTATATATACCCCCTCTAATGTTACTGTGTGTTCACATGTGACATCTGTTCATGTTGCAGCAAGGCCCAACAGTTCAGCAGTGAGGTCCAAGGACTTACAACAGTGTGGACCTTGTGTGTGTATGGCACACACATACGGAGAGGTATATATGTGTCATATATATTAACATCTGTATATGTGCATAGAGCAAGGGACATATTGCAACTGGGTGGACATGTATATGTTGGTGAAGGTTGTTATGTGCATATTTGTATGTAGGTTTTAGTGTGTGACAAACAAGACAGCATACAGTGCTGGTATATGACATGTGGTGGTTAAACACTGTGTGTGTTTTGTTCAGTTTGCAATGCTGCAGCCAGTGAGGCCTGCTAAAGCTACCTGGGCTGAGAATACTTTCAATGTATTTCTCACAAGACTGTGTGATATTATTACATTACTGTATACTTCACATCCTTTGTATAATTGATATTCCCACCATGAAAGGTGGACTGTATATGTGCCTATATGTATGTATATGTACACCAATGGATGTGTATATGTATATGTATATATATATATATATATATATATATATATATATATATATATATATATATTTATAGAGAGAGAGAGAGAGAAAGTCATATATAGTCATACACACCCACATCTACTTGTTGCAATAGATTCTATATAAAGCTGACTGAGTGTGATGGTCAGTGCGTTGGTGAATGTGTCAAAGATGTGTATTTGTGGGATAGCTTAGTGGGAAACTGTTTCGGTCATGGTATTATGTGTCCTTGCTTTGATCCCAGCAAAAGCTGTGTATGCTGTTGCTAGGCAGGTAAAGCACTATGGTATACAGTCCAATGTAGTCCCTTGGTGTTAACTGGGGTGTGTCATTGGAGGCTATAGCACTACATGTATGCTTATTGATTGGTACTGATGTTGAATCCAAATCGTGTATGAACTGTAGTACTACTTGAAGCTGTAGGCCTAAACAGCAAAGTATGGTGTATGTCCACATTGCTTGGAACCACTGTTTTGTGTGGTCCCTGTAGTCCTCACAGATTACATTCCTCAGGCTTAAGGTTTTGTAAGTACTGACACACAGTACTGTATGGTACACATGTAAAGCTTATCTGGGTTGCCATACCTTTGTGTCTTGTAATTATGTCTGATGTGTGTGTGGGTATGCCTGTAACATGTCCTCTGTCATATGTGTGTTACAAGATATAACTGCATATCTAGCAACATTGATAGTTTACTACAGCAGTATGCCACCTATATCCACAATTGTGCACATATTTTGGCCACGGGTTTGCCATCAACAAGTTGTGTGGTATAATGGTAATACTGTAACTGGACTTTACAAACATTGCGATGGATGACATATTTCTTTATGCATTCACTTGATCTGTACCTTCTGTGGCTAGGTGGTGCATTGTGTCGCATACAGTGTCCATGTACTGCTGTATAGTCTTATATAGTGATTTTAGTTTGTTGCTGTGCAGAACATAGTTTATTACATAGAGCGTGCCAGGCACTTTCAAGCAGTTGTGGGGTGAGCACTGATAAGTGGTATTGAAAGTGTTTAATCTCAGTCAGCTAATAGGTTGCTATATATGGCAGTTCAGTGATATCTGTAATGTATAATGTTAAGTGTGCCATATGACTTGCTCAGACATATTTTTTCTTTGTCTTCCAGGGATCATGGCCCACCATCGTAATCCCAGCTACAGTACTGCTGAGGATGACGTTATTACCAGCTGTCTGATTCAGCACTACAGCCTACTATTCTCGAGAACCAGCCAAGACAGGCATGAGTGTACTGCACTCTGGCAAGATGTTGTCTGGAGGGTAAATGACATAGGCATGCATAACCGGACATATGAGCAGGTACGCCATCACTGCAGTGATTTACTGAGACATGTCTGTCAGAGTGCTTCTGATGTCCGTAGACAACAGCTTGCAACAGGTGGTGGGGTTAACATTCACCCCCCCCTCACCAGAGTGGAGGAGCTGCTCCTGAGCCTGGTGGCACCTGCCCAACAACAGCAGCAGACATTTACCTTGATGGAGGTTGAGGCCACCCAGCAAGAACACATGAAGTGTTCAGGTAACATGGCATATCTGTAGACTACTGTTACTTCTATTGGTAGATCATGCATATGTGAGATGTGTACTGTGTAGTTAGAAGATGTGGAGCCTGTTGTTGTGCAATACTGATCATTTGGAACATAATCTGTAGGTCTGTGAATGTAAACTGTTGTACTACTGCAAGATTGCAAACCCACAGTAGCAATGCCACAGTTGTTGACACTGACAAACTGTCTCATATCCATGTAGGACCCCCTGGTGTGACAGCAAGGCAGCGGACACATGCTGGTGAGTGTGTTCTACATTTATTATTGCAAATAAAAAGTACATGTCATAGTTAAGGTGTAGGCCATGTACACATGTAACACACCTACGCAAAATGCATGCTGTGCATGTTTGCTGTGAGATTACGCGCATCTCAGTAATGTGATTAGCTGCCTCAAACACATGCAATACACAGACCATCTCAAACAAATGTGGCTACACTGTAGTGACCATTGGATAGGCAGAGTCGATACGCATGCACACAACATACACAACTATGTCATACACAGAACATGTTAACATGCTACACATGAAGTATTCACAAACCCTCTGTAAAGTCACACTCCAGTATCCCAAATGTCATCCACACAGCACACATAATATACCTGAGGGGTAGAGGCCTATCATGGGGCAGTGAAACACACTGCAACACAAAATAAATTCATGTTAGGCAATGCTCCTTGTTGGCCTCCTTACAAACCTATGTAACAACTGGCTGTGAAATGGTGAATGTAGCCATGGTAGTTCAGTTCTGGTACAGCATGATAGGTGCTGGTTTGGGACACATTTGTAGCCTTGAGTGACCACATGATGCTTCATGATGATGGCTTATGGTACTACACCCCATCCAGTTATTGTAACCACAGTACTACACATAGCTTTCATTGCTATACACCTCAGTGTTGTGTTTGTGCAAATATATGCACCTATAAACTATATGCATACCAATCACCATTTGCACAACCGACACATATATGTTTTGTAATGCTGTTGAGTAGCTAGGTCATATGACACACATTGGGTATATGTGATGTTTAAATATGCATTTATGTTTTAGCATGCCATGTCATGGATGACACTGGCATGTCCACAATATGATCTACACTCACCATAACTACTGTACATCGGCTATGTGGACCAATGGTATTCCATCAGTTATACATGCACCACTGATCTTGTGTGTATACACATCATGCATGAGCTAAAACTGTGTCCACAATTATTTGGTAAAGACATAGAGGCTCTAATCACAATTGGATATCTATGTGATGCACAGATACACATCCAGCCATGGTATGTATACCTGTGAGTGATGGTGCACAGTACATTAAAGAGTTTTTAATACTTGCACAGCAATGTTGTGTCCATGTATACATTGCATTCCAGGTGGAGGCCAATCACAGAACAACAAAACACATGCATCAAAGCCATGTATACTGTTAGTAACAAGGACTGTCTACACTCACACTGCATACTGTTCAGCAACACATGTCCTGCATGCTGACATGTGTGATATGACTGTTTGGCTTGTGATACTGTACCCCACTATCAACTGCTATTGAGTATGTTCTGAGATTGCTGGTGGTGTGTCTGTCTGTGTGTGTGTGTGTGTGTGTGTGTGTGTGTGTGTGTGTGTGTGTGTGTGTGTGCGTGTGTGTGTGTGTGCATGTGTGCATGTGTGCTTGTGTGCATGTGTTTATGTGTGTATGTGTGCATGTGTGCATGTGTGCATGTGTTCATGTGTGCATGTGTGCATGTGTTCATGTGTTTGTTCATGTGTGCATGTGTGCATGTGTTCTGACATCATGTACAGGTCTTAAAGTGTGTTTCCTGTTTTACTCTCACAGGTGCTGAGGTTGGGCTGGTTCAGTGCAGCAGGGAACCTGATGACACTGACACAGATAGTGATAATGAGGATAGGTGTGTTGAGGCACAGGCATGTTTGTCAGGGTCTGTTGTTGGGCCACTAATTGACAGTACACAAGTCTCCACCCCATCCAAGCACACAGTCATACTGCCTGTACATCCATCATCACCAATGCCCTTAGCAGAGGGACAGTGTACAGTCAGCAATGGCCAGGACAGTGTGGTATCTATGGCACATGCATCAGGACACAGCAGCCATAGCCAGATGTCTGGAATGGTACCACATAGGCAGATGTCCAGGGGTTTTCATCAGAGCACTGCTGGTCATCATGCCCCGGGCAGATGTGCCACAACTCTTACAACCACATGCATGTTCCAGGCTGTCATGGAGGCACAGGCATGTATGGAGCGGTACACCAGACAGGGACTAAGGGCACAGAGGGCTCATAACACCTCTGTAAATGACAGTATCCGTGATCTAGCAGGTGCCATATGTAATTACACTGAGGTCATTGATAGACGTTGGGGTGAGACTTTAGATGTCCTCCACAATGTCATGTCCACGCATCAGGACAGTGCGGGATGGTTGGGCCATTGATATGGACGTATGCCAGCAACATCATCAGCTGGCCGTCGCTGTGGATGTCCATCAAGTCATAGCCGCTCCCGTAGTGCCAGTACCAGCCCCAGCAATGTTGGGGGGGCTGTCCATAGACCATCTTAAAAGACCACATGCACGTGGCTCTGGACAGTCCCAGCAGGGACATGGATCCAGTGGACATATGTCAACCTCTGAGGATAGTACCCAATCTGGATTAGTACCTGATACTGTCTGTAGCACCCCTGCCAGGCACAGGTTCCGTATCCGTGGCCAGAGACGGTGATCTGTAAAGCCTGCCAGGTACAGTCTGTAGCTGTCCCACAAATCCCCATATATGGCAGCCACATGGTGGAACTGTGTGCATGCAGACACACACATAAACCAGACACCTAGGGCAAACACATACCCGCACACATTACATCCACATTGGCCCATAACAGTACTCTTGGCCCTCACACACACACTCACACACACATGTCGATTGTATGGCTCAATGTAGGCCTCTGGCAAACCAATAACACACCCTGTGCATATGATGAAACCTGTGCCACCTCCTGTCATCTGTAACATTGATGCAGGAACAGGCTAACATGGTGCTGATGCACAGGGTGACTTAATAACAGAATAGCAATATTAGCATGTTGTCAGCAGTAAAGTGTAATGATATCCTTGAAGGTGTAGCTGAGCAGGCATGATGCATTAAAGCTATAATTATCAATGTAGTATTGTGTACACCAGTGTTTATTCCAATTGTGTATTGTCTGCCCATGTGCCACTTGGCTGATGTGTGTAGTTTTGTCAGCATGTGATAGAGAGTGGACAGTAAGTGTGGGATGTGTGCAGCACAGATTTGCAGGTGTACATTTGTGAACATGGTTGAGGTGCACTGTCTGCATGTACGTGCATATTGGACACATGGGCAGGGTGACATGCCCTGTATTAGACAGTGTTAACACTCCATAGTTTCTATTGGTGGCCAGTATGCAGTGTACTACACACATTTTGGAACTTGAGTACATGTGTGTGTATGACACGGTTTGACACTGTGCTGTGGGTAATACTGTTGTTACTATCTGTCATTGGTTTGCATTCTGGTAGTATACATAATCTCAACAGCCTGACCATAAACAATTGTTAGATGATGTCTTGACAACTGACACACAGATGTAGAACACACAGTAACATTTGCAGCCTTCAAGTACTATTCTATGCCAGTAACCAGTGGTATTCACCTGCACTCAGTCCTGGGACCACTCCTGTTTGCCATATAGCTTTCTTTGGTACAAGCAAACACAGTAGGGATATGTCTGGCCACGTTTGGCAATGCATACTGTGGGCTATAATGCATTTTCCAGATGACACACACATCTTCCAAAAGTGTATCATACAGACAGATACCTGGTGTCAAACCCATGCTGTAAAGCTATAAGCCAAATAAAGCATAGTCATCCACTTTTACAAAACATAGTATCCACAGAGTACCACATAGGTAGTAGCACTCAAAGTGTTGAACAGGTACCGATATATACATAGAGCCATGTGTTACATCATCTCTCCTTTGATAATCACATTTCCAAAGGGTTTTGGAAATCCCTCTGTGGATCACATAAGCAATAAGGGGTCTGCATGCATATCCACAAAGGCTGTTGCACACCTATAATAACTAGCCATCTTTGACAGACCTTGCTGCTTTTGAACAGGTTTCAAATATACCTCAGGCATAAATCCTCATTCACACTATTCAACAGAAACCGTAATGAGTGTATGTGAAATGGATGACGTAGGCCAGGGATCACTGCAGTGGCTAGGCTTGTCACAAGCATACAAATGTGACCTAATATCTGGAAAGCGGCAGCACACTCTGGCAAAGATAACAGATGTGTTCATGGAGAAAGCAGGGTTCCCACCTATGAAATAATTGAGGTCACATGTATGTATATGTATTTGCCACACAGCTACCTGACATGTAATGCACATACTGTTGTCATTGTGATATGTCATACAGTAGTAAAAGCAAAACCCACATCATATTGACCAACAGTGTCGCACACAGTCACCAAGTGCAGGATTTAAACCCCTACCTAACTACTTTATGATAATAGAGCAGTATGCATTAACATGACACGCTATACACATTACAGGGAGCTCTCCTTTCCACAGGTATATTTGTAGGATGGTGACATCATCAGACTTGACAAAGATGAGTATACCACTTTTAAGGTGTTTCAGTAGTCTTCAAAAATGCTGCTCCTCTCCAAGGAGAGACACACTCTCATAAAGTTGCAAGTGCAGGATTCAAACCCCTACCTAACTACTTTATGATACTAGAGCAGTACGCATTAACACAACACGCTATACACATAACTGTGAGCTCCTTTCCACAGGTATATTTGTAGGATGGTGACATCATCAGACTAGACAAAGTGGGTTACATTAGGTGACATTAGGTGGGCTACATAGAAGGAATTTCTAAACACTTTTGGGAATGTGATCATCAAAGAAGAGTTTACTATCTACCTGGGTCCCCAGGGCCATAATTACATTCTCTGTACATACTGAATTACCACCTATGTGGTAATTTGTGTGCACTTTGTTTTATCCAAAGGGGATGACTATGCATTTTTTGGCATTCTGCTTGACGGCATTGTTTTGACACCAGGTATCTGTCTCTGTAAGACCCTTCTGGAGGATGTCTGTGTCAGCCGTAGAGTCGATTATGGACCACAGTTAGCAGTCATCTGCAAACTTGTTCAGCCATATTCCTCCCATGCTTGCCTGTACCTCTGAGCAGTATCTACTGAACAGGTGGGGTCCCAGGACCAAGACCTGTGGGATGCCATTTGTGACTGGTTTAGAGTCGGACATGGCACCCACAACTCTGAACATGTGTGTCTGATCTGTGAACCAGTTGGCCACCCATCCTGTGACATAGGTGTTAATTTTCAAGCTGATAAGCTTGTCCATGATGCCAGAGTGGGAAATGGTGTCAAAGGCCTTAGTGAGGTCCAGGTGGGCTGTGTGGACTACTTTCACCTCCATCTGTGTCCTTGGTAACTGTTTCAAAGATGTCAACTAGGTTTAGGAGGCAGGCTATCCCTTTAACAAAGCCAAGTTGGGTAGAGTCCAGTGTCTGGAGGTTCCCAATGTCTCTGTTTATGGGTTTCATGATAATTTGCTCCATAGCTTTGCAGACCAGGCTGAGTAGGCCTATAGGGCAATAGTTTCCAGGTTCTGTTCTGGCACCACCTTTGTGGAGCTGGATGTCTGCTGCTGTATGCCATTCTTTGGGTACATAGCCTGTGGTAAGGTTGAGTCTGGACAGTGAATGTAGGTGAGGGTGTAGTTCCTTTTGGGGCTGGTGTAAGGCACAGCCTGGGACACCATCCAGTTCCATTGATGCTGTGTTCTTAGCTTTGGAGAGGGCTGTTTTTACCTGCATGTCCATGAAGTCTGTGGCTCTGCATTCTTCTGGGATGGACACAGGCCCTTTTGAGGGTGATGGGGGGAGTTTGCACTGAACTTGTCTGCCAGGATGTGGGCAATGTCAGTTGGTTCAGTGTATTTTTTGCCATTTTGCAGTAGCTGACAGCATATTTAAGAGATGAAACCTAAATGTTTGGTATAGCTAACAAAGGCTTTGTGGTTGTTATTCTTACATTCCTTGGCTATTTGTCTTTAGAAACTGGCCTTGGATTATTTTATGAGCAATCATTGTTTCTTCCTAATAATGATCATTGATGCCTTTCCTTTTGTGAAGTTTGCTCTATCATGTGTTCGTTTCCTCCTTCTGTTGTATAGCTTATTTATGGGCAATGACCACCAGATTGGTTTCTTATTTTTGGAGGAGTGCGTCTTGGTTTTATTTGGGATGTCTCGATCCATGCATCCCTGTAGATGCGCAAAGAATGCACTTGTAAATGATTCTGCAGATTGTATAGCATTATCCTATAGCAAGGGGGCTTTGGAACTTTCCACTTTGGTCTTGAGAAGTGTGCAGTTTGCTTTTGAAAATTTCTTCACAGTGGTTTCCTTGATTGGGGGGGGGTGTGGATGTCCAGTGTGATTACTTTATGATCTGATATTACCAGCAAGGGGTTTATCTCTGTTGTGGAACACTAGCACCTCATGTTGGTGATGATCAGGTCCAGTATGTTGTCACTTCTAGTGGGCGTGGTGACCAGCTGTTCCAGGGTGTTTGAGTTTTTAAACTCTAGGAAGCATTGGGTAAATGACGTTGTACACGAGTAATTCTCCCAGTCAGTGTTTGGGTAGTTGTAATCTCCTCATATAATGGTGTTTGCTAGGACCTTTATATTTTCCACTGTTCTCATGAATACTGAGTGAGGTTCCTGAGACAAGGTAGGTGATCTGTAGCAGGCTACAATCTGATAAGCAGCTTTGCCCAATGTTAGTTGCACTTGCATGGTCTCCAAGGCCTCATACTGTGCCTCTAGCCTGAAGGTGTGGGTATCCATAAGGTAAATGGATAGACCACTTCCTTTTCTATTTCACTCTGGGTTTTGGGGCCAAAGATCAGAGGGATTGTGAGTGTTTTACGTGGAGCATGTCCAACAGCTCTGTGTTTGACATAGCTTTGTATGTTAGGCAGAGATCACCTCTGAGTAGGTGATATGCGAGAGAGTACAGCTGGAGGATTTTTAAATGGTCTGTGTATGGCATGTATTTCAGGCTGCTAATGCTCTTTGTGAGGTATTTCTGCAGGCTTTCCAGTTGTTGTAGATGTCTTGTGGGGTACATAGCAAAAGGGGCATTGTACTCTATTATGGATCTAGTGAGTGATGATTAGAGGGGAACAATGTCCTCTTCTATTCTGCATGAGACACTTTTTGTGATGAGGTGTGCCACATAGAAGGATTTCCTGACTACTGTGGGGATGTGATTATCCCAGGTGTGTCCACTGTCCACCTGTGACCCAAAGTCTCTTATCACCCTTTCAGTGTTAAGTATACTACCGCCTATGTTGTAGTTCATGGCTACAGAGTTTTTACCAAAGGGGATGGCAATGCACTTTTTGGCATTGAGCTTGAGGCCATGGCTTTGACACCAGGCATCTGTCTCAGTGAGGCCCTTTTTTAGGATGTCCACATCTTTAGTAGTTTCAATTATGGCTCCTAGTTTGCAGTCATCTGGAAACTTCATTAGCCACCGACCTTCCATGTTAAAGTTTACTTCAGGGAAGTAGATACCAAACAGGACAGGACCCAGGACTGAACCCTGTGGTACTGCACTTGTCACTGGTCCAAAGTCGTACTTGGAGTCTGCTACTTTCACAGTGTGTGTTCTGTCAGTGAGCCAGTTGGCAACCCATCTTTTGACATAGCAATTTATACCTAGTTTAGTGGGTTTATCTATAATTCCAGAGTGGGGGATGGTGTTGAAAACCATGGGAAGATCTACATAGGCTGTGTGAACCACCTTACCCTTGTCTACGGTTCTGGTGACTGCTTCAATGACGTCTATCAGATTTAGGAGACATTATCTGCCTTTTACAAACACAACATGGTTGTGGTCCAGAGTTTGGAGATTACCAATGTATTTTTTTATAAGTTATATGATGATACATTCCATGGCCTTGCAGAGCAGGCTCACCAGGCTAATGGGGCACTAGTTACTGGGGTCCGTGGTGGCTCCCCCCTTGTGTAGTGGGATAACCATCGCTGTGCGCCATTCAGCAGGCACAAAGCCTGAGGTGAGGCTATGACTGAACATGGTACATAGGTGTGGTGCCTGTTCATTTTGTAGTTTGTGTAGAACACAGCCTGGGATGTTATCTGATCCCATGGATGCTGAGTTCCTGGCTTTGGAGAGTGTTTTTTACCTTTGCAGCCATGATGACAGCAACTTTGCAGTCTTCCATTATAGAGATGTGCTCTTTCATGGGTGAGAGGGGGGTAAAGTTAGCACTGATCCTATCTGCCAGGATGTTGGCAATATCAGTTGGGTCTGTATATTTAGTGCCATTGAGGTGTAACTCAGAGCAGATCTGAGTGTTGCCATTGAGATTCTTGACATAGCCATAGAATGCTTTGTGGTTGTCTTTAGAATCAGTGTCGATTTTGTTTTCATAACTAGCTTTGGAGGGTTTTATCAGGGATCACAGCTTCTTAAGGATGTTGACCATGGAGCTCCTCCCCTCATGGGATTTTACCCTCTTTTTCAACAGTTTATTCCTTCTGTTCTGCAGTTTGTTTATGGCAGGGGACCACCAGATTGACTTCCTTTTCTTGGAGGATAGCGTCTTGGTTCTGTTTGGGATAGCATGATGCAGACAGTCATTTAAGTGCTTATAAAGTGCAATTGTGAAGGATTCAGTAGTCGTAACTGTATTGTCCATCTGCATGAGTGTCCTGCAGTTCAGCACTTCTGTCTTAAGAAGCATGAAGTTGGCTTTTGAGACATTTTTTAACATGGTTTCCTTAATGGGGGTGTGGGTCCAGAATGTGGATATGTAGGGTAATTAGCTTATGGTCAGATGGGACCAACGAGGCACTGATTTCAGTTGTGGAACACCGGTCACGCAGGACAAACCAAACCCCGTAATCAACACAAATAACCACAAAGTGAGCTAAATGTTACTCATTGCCAGAAGTCTCAGCCTCCAGATGCACACACTTGAGGCACTTCTTATTATGGAGAATACTGATATCTGTGCAGTAACAGAAACCTAGTTCAAGGCTCCAGACAGCACACCAGCATTACCAGGATACTACTCATTCCATACCTTCCAGCATCAGAATCTGAATCATAGCACATAGGGTGAGGATGTATCCATATTCATCAAGGATACCTACACCTCTCTCTACATGCTCTCTACAGGATATGTACCCATAGAATGTTGCACAGTAACGTTCTTCACACTCCACAGGGGTGGGGCCACAAAAAACCCTTGGCATTCCTGCTCTATGAGCCTGATAAGTGTGTTCTGCAAGGCAATGGAGCCAATCATAATGGAAGTCAACAATACAGAGATTGGGAACCTTCTCACAGTTGAGAACACCCAGTTTGGCTTCATGAAATGCAGACCAAGCCTCCTGAACTGGGAGGATTTCTTTGACATTTACCCAGGCTACAGATGATTGAAATGAGCTCAACACAGCCTACCTATACCTCGCTAAGGGGTTTGACACCATTCCCCAGTCAGGTATCATAGATGAACTCACCAACCTGGCCATGGATCCATACATCACAAGATGGATTGGAAACTGGCTCACAGATAGATCCCACACATTAAGAGTTGCTGGCTACATGTCAGACTCTACACCAGTAATGACTGGTGTCCCTCAGGGTACAGTCCTGGGGTCCCTCCTGTTTGGTATAGACTTCTCAAATGTACATGCCAACATAGGAGGGTTGTGGTTGACTAAGTTTGCTGGGAACTGTAAAGTGTTTGCTATAATAGATTCCCCGGAAGACAGACATATTCTCCAGAAGGGACTCTATGAGACAGATGTGTGGTGTCAGAATCATGGCCTCAAGCTCACTGTGGAGGAATGCATAGTGATCCTCTTTGTTGAAAACAAGATATCCACAAACTGTCACATAGGTGTTACCCCCTTAAAAATAACAAGGTGATAAGGGATCTGGGGATACAAGTAGATAGTCATCTTTCCTTTGACAACCATGTCACGAAAGTGATTGCGAGATCCTATGTGGCCCACCTAATCAACAAAGGGTTTGCATCAGGATCCAATGAGGTAATGTTGGCACTCTACTCTTACGTCATCAGACCCATCACTGAGTACAGTGCACCATTTTGGATGAACTCAACTTAGCATATCCAGCAGCTGTAGAGACCACATAGGTACTTCACCAAGAGGATTACTGGCCTCAAACAGATGTGTTATGCAACACAACTGGTAAAACTAAATCTGTTCTTCGTTGCGTACTGCCTACTCAGAGGCACACTCTGCCTAACATACAGAGCCATGTCCAACACATAACTGTTAAAAATGCTCCATCTACAGATAACAACATTGAGTCGCCCTACACATTCCAGGGATATGAGCCTCATCAGAATGATGAATACAACATGCTGGTGGGATAGAGTACCATCCCAGACACTTGCCTTACTGTGGAACAGAGTCCCAATGTACATCAGACAGAACCCCTCGCTGACACTCTTCAATTGGAACCTTGACGAGTGGATGGGAAACAGACAATTCATGCCAGGCATCACATCAGCAGCCCCACTAGAAAGGGGCTTATGGTACTAAGTATTAGAAGTAGGCCTTGGGAGACTACCCAATGGTGTGGTGAAAGCTGCACAACTTGCGTAGGCTGATATATGCCTTCGTGGAGATAGTCTACTACATACTTATGAACTTATGTGACAGGTACATGTCTACAGATAGTAAATGTGTACTTCATTGTACAGTCATGTTGTACAGCAGGCACATGGACCACATACACTGTAATGCTTACAGATACTGGTGGCTGTTATATACAGTGGGAGAGATGTGCACCTCATGACTTTCGTGCCATTGGGATGTGTGCTAGGTGGGACAGTCCTGGATGGCTCCCTGTCATGGTCACCCTCTTAAACACATCTCTGCCCATCCATCTTTGGCTTATTATACTGTGTTCCCCCTATATATATATATATATATATATATATATATATATATATATATATATATATATATATATATATATATATATATATATATATATATATATATATATATATATATATATATATATATATATATATATAGGTAGGTAATAGGCTATCTGCCTGAAGGCATATATTAGTATGGCCAGAGTGTGCAGCTATCACCACCCATGGAGTTACTTCCCTAGGCCTCTGTGTAGTAGAGCTGATGAAGTGATCCATGGTGTGACAGTTCAGTTTCACATACACTGATCAAGGCTCCTCTGGAAGAGTGTCAGTGAGGGACTCGGCTTAATGCCGGTTGTGAGCCTGTTCCAAAGCAAGGGAAGTCTTTGAGTTAGTAATGTAACCCTCCAACATGTTCTATTTAATGTTGTGATGATGATATCCCTAGAGCATTTGGTACAGTGAGCTTGGGTTTACGTCAGATAGCGCATGTACATCAGTTCTGCATTGGACATGGACCTGTCTGTTGGGCAGAGATCTCCTGCGTAGACAGTATGCAACAGAGTACAGATTGAGTTAAATTCAGTCTTGTTGCATGGGACAACTGTTTGAGGCCAGTAATCCTCTTGTTGAGGTACTTCAGTGGTCTTTCCAGCTGCTGAAGGTGCCTAGTCAGATTCATCGCAAGTGTGTTGTGATACTCTCTGACGGGTCTGATGTCTGATGAGTAGAGGGAACCTCCTTTGACCTACATGCAAAGACCTTGGCTGTTTGTGAGAACACATAGCATGATTTTCTGACCACTTTGTAAATGTGTTTCTGGAAGTAGAGATGACTATCCACATGTGTCCATAGATCCCTTATTATCACCTCCATATTTAGGGTGTTGGCACCTATGTGGTATTTGTATAACTGTAGCTCGGGGCCATAATTTTCACCCCACATCTGTCAGACTGAGACCCTTTTTAAGGATGTCTCTGTTGTCCCAAACATCGATTATGACAACATTTTTGCAGTCATCCACAAACTTTGCTAAACATAGCCCTTGTGTGTTTGACTGTATTTCTGAAAAGTATACACCAGACAGGAGGGGTCCCAGGGCTGAGCCATGGGGGACAGCAGTTGTTACCAGCTTCAACAGGAGACCACAATTTTTACCTTGTGGGATCTATCTCTGCCCCAGTTGGCAATCCATCAGATGACATACATATTTATGCACAGGTTGTTGATTTTGTGGATACGACATGTGTCTGGGATGTTGGAAAAGGGCTTTTCAAGGTCTATGTGGGACATGTGTAGCTCATTTCATTGATGTATGTCCTGGGTGACTGCCTTGAAAACAGTCTAGCAAGTTTGGGAACCATGATCTGCCCCTGACCAAACTAAAATTGGTAGGGTTGGGTGTTTGTAGGCTCCCAATAGCTCTGTTTATGAGTTCCATCATGATGGACTCCATGGCCTTGCAGATCAGGCTTAATAGGATTATAAGACAATAGTTCCCATGGTCTGTTGTGCACTAACACTTGTGAAGTGTGCCAAACATTGCTGTAACACATTCAACAGTTTCATATCCTGTACATTGGGTGAGTCTCAATAGACTGTTCAGGTGCAGGGTCTGTTTGTTTTGGAGTTCACATATGACACAGCTAGGGAAACCATGTCATCCCATAGACGCCGTGTTTTTAGGTTTGGAAAGTGCTGTTTAACCATTGTATATGTGATTTCTGGGTTTTCACAATCTCCAGGTATGATAATGGGACCTTTTGTCAGTGAGAGGGGGGTAAATATGTATGAACCTGTCTGACAAGATGTTGGCAATGTCAGTCATGTACCTGTATTCATTTACAGTTTGCACTGACTCAGAACATATATGAGTTTACATTGATATTTATGACATAGTGAAAGAAAGCTTCATGGTTCTCTATGGGCTCTTTGACAATATTTTTGCCAGAACATGGATTGGATAATGTTAGGAGTGCTCATTGTTTATTGATGATACTGATCAGAGATGTATTGATCTTCTTTGAATTTTCACTTTCTTTGAACAACTTAAGTACTTGTAGTACATAGTTTGATTATGACAGGAGTCCAATATATTATATGGGTCTGTTTTCATATAACTGTGTGCGCAAGGCAGGATTGGTGAATAGTGACAAGTTTCTGGGGTAAGAACTGCAACTGCCAGATATGTGTGGCCCACTGCTGTACTCAGACATGGCCTAAGTGTATGAGCATGCCCAGTATGACCTTTCAGTATGTTGTTGACTGACATTTGCTTCTTTTATTTGTGTGTGTGCATGCCCAGTATGACCTTTCAGTATGTTGCTGAATGAAATTTGCTAAATTTGTTTAAGTGTGTGAGCATGCTCAGTATGGACATATATACTATATGTGTGTGAAAAATCAAGTTGGTTTTTACTTCAGGGCTCACCTTTGTGTTGTACATCAACAGGAAGCATGCTGTGCCTGCAGGGCTTCCATGAGTCACTTTGCATAGACTTATCAACATTTCTACATATGGGGGGACAGCTATTATTTGTACATTTCTACCCAGGGGGCACACCTGATTGTTACTGTGGGTGTACATAGGATGAGGGGTTCACCTGACACTTATACACATTTGCTAGGCCTGCACTGCTATGTCAGGTACTCCATTTCAGTCTGTACTGTTGCCTATTGTACTGGCTTGAGGCATACTCCTGTACTACAGATCTTAGCTTCCAATTTCACATATATTAGTTTGTGACTTCATAGCCTACCAACCCACATCACACTGCCTGGCCTGCTGTTATCTGTCTGCATAGGCCTGGGGGGAAGTTCAAAGGGAATGATACAGCATTTGTTTGTGTTTGCGTTAGTCTACAATTGTCCTGCTGTGTCTGTGACAGTGAAATGCTGTCATGGCTTAGTGGTTCAGTACTGTGACTATAATGCACAGCATCCTGAGTTCGAGCCCTGTCACTGCTTTTTATTTTCCTGCTGGGCAGACCTGACTGGTTAAGGAACAGTAAAGCAGGTGTGAGTGTGTTTACCCAACTTTGCTCGACTTTGCCTGACTTTGCCCAACATTGCCCAACATTGCGCAACGTTGCCCAACGTTGCCCGATGTTGCGCTAGTTTGCACAGTGCACAGCTCCGCACAATTGTGCTTAAATATGCTAAATAGTGGTAAAATGTGCTTAGCACTGCTTTATATTGCTTAAAATAGGGCAATCATGCCTCAGGTGGTGCTGCAGGGCTGCCTATGTCGGATGCACATAGTACACTCCCTTTACATGTTTGAAAACAGGTAGTGTCAAGTTAGGCATCCCTTTTATTGTATGTGCGAGTCAGAGAGAGGTGTCATTTCCAGGGTTCCTACTGAGTCAGTGTATGTGCTATGTGTTGCCTCTTTGCCAAGGCCAAGGCATACTGGGCATGCCTCCTTCTGCCTACTGGGGCAGGCCCAGGTTGTTCCTCCTCTGAGTCATGCTGTGCCTGTGGAGGCCTTGGCAATGGTGGGGGGCTGTTTGGTCCTTCCCCATGCTGTTAATGCTGCAGCTGTTTTCACAGGATCATATTGTGTAGCATGGCACATACCATGTCAATTTGGGTACATGTTGTTGGTGAGTACTGCAAGGCTCCACCAGATGTGTCCATGCACTGGAACTGTGAATTGAGCATCCCAAACACACGCTCAATAATGTTTCTTGTTTGTGCGTGTACCTCATTATGGAGTTTTTGTTCGGGTGTGTGTGCATTTCTGATGGGTGTCATCAGCCACGGCTCCAGTGCGTATCCAGCATCCCCCACTAGGTGACCATCAGGGATGTCCCCATTGGCAAATCTCTGGTACTGCTGCATCAGATGCCAGATGTGGGAATCATGATAACTTCCAGGGCAGCCAGCACACACATTCATTATTATGCCCTGGGCATAGCACATGACCTGGCAGTTGATGGTGGGGAAGCCCTTGCGGTTGATGTAGACCCTACCCCACTTACTGGGTGGTGCTTTCATGTGCATGTGTGTGCAGTCTATTGCACCCACTACCTCAGGGTATTCTGCTTTTTGGTGGAAAAGATGCATATTGCTGGCCAATGCCTCATTGGAATTGGGGAAATATACGTGCTCACCGACATGTGCTGACATGGCATCCAGGAACTGGTGCAGTGTCCTGGATGCTGATGCCTGTGAAACCCCCATCATATCACCAGTTGGTCTCTGGAAGGTACCTGTAGCTAGTATTCGTAGGCCAACACATACCTTGGTATCCACTGGGATGGGTTCCCCTCTGTTGGTTCTGTGTGTGAGGCGTGGCTGGCACAGCTCAACAATTTGCTGCAGGAGGTCTCTGTCCACTCTATAGCACTCCACTATCTCCAGCTCATGTAGCCCCTGGTAGGTTACCTTGGGTCTGTACACTCTTCTCCGTCTCCTCACTGTAGGTTGCTCAGCAGCATTCTCAACATCACCACCCTCAGCAACTTGCACATGTTGGTTTATGATAGCAATAGCAGCCCCTAACATTTTGTCTGACTTAAGCTTTTTTAAGTTTTCACTCTTTGTATACTGCAGTGTTGCAAAGTTCTTGAGAAAAAACAGGGTAGACCGCTGTTTGCAGAGTTTAAAGTGCTTGGCTGAGCTGGGCTAGTCTACTGCCTGTGTAATTGGCTGATTCTGATATATTTCACCTGGCAGCTCTGCTAGTTCTCCTTGGTTAACTTCCTACTACTTCATTTCCTTACTTCTTCCCTTTCTGTTTCCACAAGGGGCAGCGCCGTGCAAACAAGCGCACACACGTGCACATGAGTGCGCACAGGCTGTGTGCCCATTTGCAAGAAATTTCAGATATATCCACGGTGTACACCTTTGGTTTTTTGTTTTCAGCTAGGACAAATGTAGACATGCCTCTTGCAATCCTGAGCAACTCAGGGCAAACACAAGGAACTGTGCTCCAATCAGCTTGCAGTCTTTCAGACTTACCCCCTCATGATGTCACCTATCTTCTACTCTACTACTCCCCTACTCCTACACTTACACTCTTGGGACATAGCTCACATGCCGGGGAAAATTGGGATTCACCATCCTTATCCTCATTTGCATAGGATTGCCTACTAATGCTTGGTTACATCTCTCACACTGAGCTTCCCCCCCTTAGCAACCACTACTTAGTGGCCATGTTGTTTTCAGCCTGCCATTCACCTGCATGGCAGAACAAGCTTTTCAGTGAAAATGCCCATTTTTCACTTTTTTTCATTTTATTTAAAGCACAGCAAGTTTGTGCGACACTGCGCTATACTTAAACATCGGCAATCGGATTTTACAACATTTGCAAATGCCAATGACCTTATATTTGGCCATTGGCATGCTTCCTCAACTAGATGCATCCTTTATTTAGAGCTGTCATAGCTCCGTTTAGCTATTTGCAGAACGGTACTCCGCTACCATCGGAGTACATTTCTGCAAATAACACTACTCTTCCACGGACAGGTTAGTGTTTCCTGGATCACAAATTTACCTCATTTGCATAGCTTTCAGCAGCAAATGAGGTAATTTGCATACCATAACACTGTCTGTGCAAGAGTAGCTTTAGAAGCTTTCATGCACGCCCCTGCCAGCTATTGCTGGATCGCTCGGCAGACATATTGGCTGTCTGCCGTCTTACACTACTCTTAGACTCCGTGCAAACCTTCGTAACTCTGGCCCATTGTTGTGACCATATAAGTTCTGAAAGTCAGACAAAAGCTTGTCATTCCTTTACATCATGTGCAATTGCACACAATAGCTTCTGCTCACTATCTCTCGCATTGCAGACTGGTATTAGATAAATTACCAGTAAAACAAAATATACCATATAAAAAAAACGTGATATAACATGTTTACATTATCAATAAGAAAAAGTTAAGAAACAAATGTTTTTGAAATGTAAAAGAATAAAAAAGTTATGGGTAAAATGAAGTAAAGAAGATTTTTCAAAGATGTAAAAGAGGTGGATAAAATAAATAAGGATATGATTAAATATGGAAATTATAAGAATAGAAAAAGGAATATGTTAAAAGAATAAATAAAAGGTTATTTTATATCATATGGGTTATATGGAATGAAAGAATACATGGAATTATGTTTAATAGTAGATGTATTTTAGCAAAATTATTAAGTAAAATCAGATGTTGGTTATGGAAAAAGGGTTGGAAGGTATAATAGGGATACAATTTAGTATGACCATAAGGAAAATTCTGAATGTGTGCAAGTATATTTGTATATTTATATATTTTTACATTTGTAAATATCTGTAAATATGCAAATATGTTGCGCATAAAAGTTCTTTTTTGTATATAAATAAAGGACTCTTACTCATCAGGAGAGTACTTGTTCCATTCTTAGCACAGTGGCAGCTGGAAAGCATCACTCAAGGAGATCCAAGATGGTGGATAGCACAGGGATGAATGATGGTACAGTGTTTGAAGCTCTACATGATTCTGAGGAGCTGTTTTAGCAGAATGTGTTTGTTTCATAAAAAAACAAACATTCAAAGATATGATAGATGTGTCATCACAACCCACAAGCTGGGAGGGTTGCTGGATGATATAGTTGATGAGTTGTTGTTGTAAAGTGTACTGAAGAGTGTAAAAGATGTTTTATGTGGTGAAATTATGGATAAAATTCAGTCAGAAGAATGGGAAGCTATTTTGAAAGATGATTACCAGGCAAAGAAATCATACGCCAAGACTGTTTATGAAACTGCTGGGAAAGTGATAAGAGTTGAAAAGAGAAAAGGAAATATCAACAATCAAAAAAGATGATGGTGAGATTTCAGAGCAAAAAAGGAAAAAGAAATGGACATGTTTAACATTGGGCATAAGTTAGTGGAGAGTGAAGGCTCAGGATGTAGCAGCATTTATTCTTATTCATAAAGAGACATTTTGTGACATTATTGTTGAGAGTGGTTCTGTTCTGGAAAGTATTTTTTGGGGGAAGTATATCTGTAATCCACAGAATTCTTATGTGGTTAAAGCATTTTACAGAGAAACAAAAAAAATGAATTATCAATTACAAACTGAAGTTGAAAAAGATTCTTTAAAGAGGCATTTAAGCAAAATTTGTAAAGAATTGGACTGACAGATGAGACTATCTCAGTTTACTAAAAATGAATAAAGAAAAAAATGCTTGTATCCCTAGTATGATAAATATAGTGGGTAACAGGGGTATTGTAAAATATTAGGGATAACCAAAACATGTTTTTTTTTCATCTGGAAAAGATGATCATTTGATAAGTAACTGTGATAAAATAAATGCTGCATTTGTGGGGAAAAGGTCATGATGCAAAAAGTATGACTTGAAATGTTATAAAAGCAAAATTGGGCATTTATGGATGGAGCAATCTAGAGTAAAGGATGAAGAAGAAGAAGAGGAAAACAAAAATGAAGACAGTATATGAAGAGAAGAAACATTTGAAGTAAAAGATAAAGGGAGGAAGGGAAGCAAGATCATGGTAAAAATAAAGTTATGGATAAAGAAAAATTAAACAGAAGATAGAAGAAGCTTCTAGAATAAATGAGGAGGAAGATGGAAATAGTGAAAGGCAAAACTAATTCTACTGGCAAGAGATGAAGAGACAGAAAAAGAAAGTTTAAAGGGATAAATGTAAAAGAGAGAAAGAAAAGAAATGGATAATGCAAATGAGATAGATACTTTAAATTAATATGATTTCTGGCAAGCTACAGCATCAACATAATGAAAATATTAGACTGCTTTCAGTAAATGTAAATAGCATCAAAACTATAAGTAGAAGAATAGTCATCCTAATTTTGTCTAATATGTGTGATGTTGATGTAATAACCTTGGAAGATGTATGATTTTTCATCCAAG
Organism: Protopterus annectens; assembly: GCF_019279795.1. NCBI lineage: Eukaryota > Metazoa > Chordata > Ceratodontiformes > Protopteridae > Protopterus > Protopterus annectens. Next base: position 789,543,562 of record NC_056744.1, read on the forward strand.
AAGAGAGATTACAAACAAAGAAACTTTGGTGAGGAGATACAATATGGAACCTAGGAAAGGAAGTTTATTCAGGCATAGTTGTAGTTTGTAGAAAGTCAGTGAAAACATTGAACATAACATTGGCAATGATGGGAAGATTAACTATTGCAGATCTCAGATGGCATAAGTATATAGAATTATAGCATTGTATGCCTATGTTACAAGTAAAGAAAGGGAAAATATATTTCACAAAATTTTTGGACTATGTAGAAATTAATATGAATATAATATTAATGGGAGATTTTTATTCTGATTTGACAAGAAAAAAGAAGAGAGGAAATGATGTTAAGAAATTGTTATAAGTTACTAAATGTTCCAATTTAAAGTTTTAGTATAATAATTTGTGGACATATAGTCAAGGTATATATAAGATGGAAATAAATGATGTTATTATATTCCCAAGGTTTAATTATAGCTAAGGTATATACACTTCTAACAGGCTTTTCAGATCACTTAGCCAAATGGCTAGAAATACAAGCAAATTAGGGGTATACCAGATAGGGAAGGTATAAAAAGAATAAATGAGAAATTATGGAATGAAATGGGAAAAAAAAGTATGTATTTATGGAAAGATAACTTTTCTACTAGAGCGCGTTATAAGAAAACTGGTCTGAGTGGTGGCTAGCTTTGAAAGAAAAAGACAATTTTGTTAGCATGGCAGTCAAATGTAAAAAAAAGGCAGAAAAAAAACAAATTATAAAACAATGTGTATGGATACTTTTAATTGTTTGAAATGGAAAAATAGAGAATATTATATGATAGAATGGAGAATTTATGAAAAGAATCAAGAGAAAATTAAATAATTATAATTTAAACAAATATATTATTTACAAGGTAAAAAAAGAAGAGGCATAAGCTTATTTGAGTAGCATAGTTAAAGAGAATGCTAGTATAATGAGGGAAATGAAAGATTCCAGAGGAGTGGTAAGAGTCTCATGAACACATTTTGAATATCATAATAATATGTAAAGAAATTATGTAAAGAAAATGTTTGAAGATAGGAAGAAAATACAAAAACAAATAAGAATGGCATGTAAAAAACTGACAGAACAAGAACAAGAACATAAGGAATTGGAAAGCAAGAATTCCTTATATGAATTAGATAAGGTAATTAGACAAGTTAATTTATAGTCAGTTTCAGGATCAGATGGAATAAGATAAACATTTTGTAAGATTTTTATGGATTGGCAAATAAAAATACTTCTTAAAAAGTTATGAATGAGTGGTTAAATAAAGATTTGATATATAAAGCTTTATGCAGTGATATACTTAAATTTATATTGAAATGGGAATATAAAAATTAAATTGAAAATTTAAGACCTATAGTATTTAGCAATACAGATTCTAAGATTTTTATGAAAACAATTCAGATTCATTTAAACATTAGACTGAGCTAACAAATGAAAAAGTTAAAGCTATAAAAGTATGAAAAGCATGGCTGTAATAAACAAATCGAATGTCAAGATGTTTTTATGGAGATTACTGATTAATAAATTACCAGTAAAGAGAAATATGCCATGTAAAAAATTAATGAAAGAGTTTGTATATATTGTGATAAAGAAGAAACTACATAACATGTTTTCTTACAATGTGTAAGAGTTGCAAAATTCTGAGAAAATTGTGTAAACAAAATTTCTTTGAAATATAACAGAGCTAAATGAAACAAATATGGATATAATTAGGTATGGATATTACAGTCACAAAATAAGGAATATGTTAGTAAGATAGATAAAAAGATTATTTTATGTTGTGTGGAACATTTGGAATGAAAGGGTAAATGAAATCAAGTCTAATGGGAAATGGAGACTAGCAGTAATTTTAAGAAAAAAATAGATTGCTGTGGAAAAAGGAGCTAGGGTCGTAATGAAAAGAGAAGTTTAACATAATAATGAAAATATATCTATATCTGTATGGCAATAACAGAAGGGAATGGAAATGTGTGCATTGTATAAATTAAATATGTAAGTTTGCAAATAGTAATGTACATATTTTTTAGATAAGCATTGTTATATACTAATCACCTTATAATGAAGCACTGTGAATGATAATGAGGCAAACAAGTGATTCAGAAACATTGAAACATTGCACAGCAACCCTGCACCCACCTTAGATCGATACATGGCTAGATGTCCATGTTGATGTAGTATTAGATAGTGAAAATGCTAGGGGGTGCCAAGGCTATTGTAAACTTGAATCTGCAAGAGGATCTTGTAGCAGATACTGCCTTTTCTGAATCTGTCAACTTGGCTTGCATGTGGATGTGGCATTTTGTGCATGTTTTGCTGGCCCATTTTTGTTGGCATGGAAAACATTGAAATTAGCTGTTGTGGTCTTACATGGGTGTTGCAAATCTCTACAGGCATGCTATAATAATAGTCCAGCTGCTATGCTTCAGCATGGCCTGACACTAAATGTTTGCATCTACAAAACAATATTTACTTGAATGTCAGGCATTATTTTGTCTTAAGGACAATCCTCCCACCTCAAAATATCAGCACATATCTCCGAGTTAACAAGCATGCAACTTAACAAGCATGTGATCATTTGCCACAATCTTGACAGAATTTCTTAAAGTGTAATCACATATGTCAAGGGTGCACAACATGCTGTATGCCACACTTTCACATTTATATAACCTACAGCAAAATAACTGTATTCTACATTGGCCAGTGCACTTGTGATTTATGTCATCAGAGAGCTCTGCCCAATGCATGTAAATTCACTGAAAAACTGAACAACACTTCTTGGCCATACAGGGAATAACACACAAAAAGCTGTGTTTAAAAAGAAGGAGGTGTAAATAAAACAGCATACCTTATGTAAGGAGATAATGGTAGTATGTAACAATAAGTGATTTTTGGGGATGAATTCGATGATCTGGGGCTTTAGTCATGCTTTCATCACAATGTGTACCCACACTGGGAATGAAGATTATTCTGAGTAGTACTCATCTCGTTGTTGTTTTGAATTGCTCCATTTGTGAGATTAAATCTGATAAGCATCGTGGTGATTTCAACTCATTGTCATGCAGAGATCTGAGTACATACCGTAAGCACTGTGCTGTGTAGGAAGGACAGATTACAATGACTGGGAAATTGTTATTCTCATACCTCTCAAGTGTACCTCATTATGATTAATGCTCCTCATTTTAAGATTTAAAGAGCCATAGTCTTCACCTTTCCACACTGAAAGGATCTGTAACACATTCAAATGTTGGCAATTCATTTAACTGATATTCGTGGTAAATTGCAATGAATAACATGAGTTAAAAAAAATAACTCTTCGGTAAGTCTAACGTGATACATTTTAACCATGCTACTAGATTTCTAGGTGTAGCTGCTGGTACATGTAGTAAGTGTTCTACATGTTGGCTGTTTATTCAACACTTTTTATGAGAAGTGTTGTTTCACAGTCTACTGATGGAAGGTTGAGACCAGAGGTCTTGCTATCTTTAACCATCAAAAGGAGTCGAGAATTTCTTCTAGGCAGCAAACAGAATGATGGAAGACTGCCATGATGTACATCTTAATGTGTTATAATAATAATAATAATAATAATAATAATAATAATAATAATAATAATAATATTCTATTGTGAAAAATAGGATGCCAGTCCAAGCCCATCTTTAAGTGAAGGTTGAAACATGCAATACATCATTTAGGCAACATTCCCTGTCATTTTTCCTGATCTATTTAATGGTGAGACAAGTAATACTGGATAATGTGAGGGTAGTGCTCCTTTTAGAGTACAGAGGTGATATGAAAAGGAGTTTAAGAAATTTTCTGGAAATACTCCATAAGCAGTACAATTGGAAGCTCCAGCAGAAGGGCTATACTTGGTCACAGCATAAGGTTGAGGTGTTAAATATTTTGGCTAAAGCTGATGTCACTCACACTACTAGCAGTCCAAGTACAGGGGGACAGCATTGTCACCACTATAGTGACGAGGTGCAGCAAGCCTGACCTTCTTTGGCAATGGGAGGCTGAAGTTAAGTTGCAATTACCACCACTATGCTATAAGTAAAATATAATATACCTATACATATACCCTGCTAACACATGGCACCATAACAATTTCTTCATGCCCTCTTTTTATCTCCAGCCCCTGCAGAGATTAAAAGAAACAAGAGAGATGCTTAGGCCAGACTTGAACATCGAAATGAGTGCCATGGCAAGTATAACTGCTGTTGTGAAAAATGTGTCTGTTTGTCTAGTGACAGGTAGCAATTAAACATAAAGGCAGACAACATTTATACAGTAGGACATCATCTGTCTGTGCTGGTGCACCTTACTGGAATATGTATGATTGTGTAAAGTTAGAATTTTGATTCTTCATGTCACTCTTGTATAGCTGGAGAAGCATTTCATTACGTTAAGCCTTGCTAATGATCAGGTTCAGGAGATATGAGTGACACAGGCATGGGTCAACTATGTTCAGCTCTGTTTCTCTTGTATTGCTGTCTTATGTTTTTTCCAACACTTTAATAAAAATAACAAAAAGTCTATAGCACACCTGGCTAGTGCACTGTTGTAGAGAATGTGAGTGACATACAGATTATTTCAAATCAATGCGGGTGTAATTATCTTGCCTTGTTAATCATGTGTTCATTTCCCCTAAATGAAAGTCCTAATGTCAGTGTGTACATTCTGTCATGAATGTTGACACTGCCAAACTAAGGGTGGTATTCGTAGTTTGGGGCTTCACATTTTCTTAGCAGTGATCCATGAAGAGTGGTGCTACATGGTTATGCAAATCCCAGACTTTCAGGATGACTATGTAAACCTGGAGGACGTTTTCTGAACACGCCACCCCACCCATCAGAAAAGAGTAACATGATTAACTAATAAATTATAGGGGAACAGCTATTACACTGTTAAGGGGCTTTACACGTATGCCTATGAATTTGTTTCATAGATGTGAATCTATAATGAACTTATTTGCATGCAAACTGTGTAAATAGCCCTGAATTTACACAAGGAAGTAACAGTTTTCAGGGAAATACAGAGATGTTAGGGGAGCTTAGTTGGTGCTTCTACATACCTGGAAAATTTTACTGAAGGGGACACTTGAGTGAATGTTTAATTTCAATACTTGTGCATACCTGGACATTGTACTGAAGGGGTTGATTAGGTGAATGGTTCATTTTGCTGCTTGTACATACCTGGACATTTTACTGAAGGGGTCAGTTGGGGAACTGTTTTATTTTGGTGCCTGTGACTTCTAGGTCATGTTACTGAAGGAGTCACTTGGAAAATGTTTCCTTTTGTTGCTTGTGCATACTTGGACATGTTAATGAAGAGGTCACTTGGGTGAATGTTTCATTTCAGTGCTTGTGCACACTAAGACATGTTACTAAAGGGGCTGCTTGGGTAAACATTTCATTTTAATGCATGTGCATACTAGGGCATGTTACTGAATGCTTGGGATAATGTTTCATTTTGGTGTTTGTGCATGCTGGAGCTTGTTACTGAAGGGGTCACTTGGGAAAATGTTTCATTTGGTGCTTATGCATACCAGGGCATGTACTAAAGGGGTCACTTGGGAAAAGGTTTCATTTTGGTGCTTATGTATACCTGGACATGTTACTGAAAGGGTCACTTAGGGAAATGTGTAGTTTTAGGGCTTATGCATACTAGGCTATGTTACTGAAGGGGTAGCATGGGTGAATGTTTCATTTTGGTGCTTGTGCACACTAAGAAATGTTACTGAAGTGGTCTCTTGGGGAAATAATTATTTTTTCTGTCACACAAGTGTATGTACATACATGGTCAAGCTGCTGCAGTGATCACTGAGAAAATTAATTTATTGCATTATGTTAGTGTTTGTGCATATTTACTACAAACTAATGAAGGAGTTGCTGGAGGGAATCATTCATTTGTGTTTCAGGGAAGTACTTGTGGATACATGGTCAAACTGCTGTAATGATTGCTGAAGAAAATAATTTATTGTGCCATTTTATTGCTTGTGCATACTTAATACAAACTTATGAAGGGGTTGCTGGGGAAAAATAATTTATGTGTCAGGGAAGTGCTTGTGCATATTTGGACAATTTCATGGATTACAACTTCAATATCAAAGGCAAAGCAGTGCATTTAACAATGGATGTGCGTACAACTGGGATGTTGGACTATGAATTGCTAAACTGCCTCATTAGCATATTATGCTTTGCAACACCTCTCATTTGCATCTCACAATTTTTAAGGCCTTTTGCATTAACTTAAATGGTTTCTATTTATCTCACCTTTGCCATGTTCATTCATAAGCATCAGGAATACCCCTATCACATTTGCACAAATGACTATGAATACTGACACAAATATAAGGATGGAGTTCTCTAGCATTTTTGAGCTTAGAAGATGTGAGATATGCTCCTAACCCACATCCATCCAGCTCATTTTTTTCTTAACTCACTTTAAGGGCTACCCTCTTGTGTGCTTACCCTTTTACTCTTGGTTCTGAGTTCCCATTTTACCTCCTACCTGGTCCAGAAATGCACACAGCAGACAAATAACCACAACACTGGCAACCACTCTGCAAAAGAAGTACATATCCCAGATATGTGTAGTCTTAATTTTCCCTTATAGTTGGACAACTTTACTAGCTGTCCTTACTAATGCAGTTCTATGTATCATATTAGTATGAAATCCTTGAATTGGTAGTCATTTACATATATCTGTCTACTTTGCTCATCTCCATCCTGCTCAGTCCTTACCTCCTCATCTTTTACTATCAAATCTGCTTGCTGCCCTTTTTATCTATGTCTTATACCCTAAAAGACCTATAATCATATGAAAAATACATTATCACATACACACATGCCAAATAAGGCTTACAAAACAAGAACAATCATCTGCCTGTGATGTAGATTGCATAACAGTTGGCAGAGAGCAACTTTGCAATCCATATGTATGCAGAGAGAAATGACGCTCCTTGTCCTATCGCTAAAACTCAGAAAAATCCTTCAAATGCAGTAAGACCTTAGCATCTTTCATGCAACTGAGCTAACCTTTGATAAGCAACACCAGGGAACACTGATGTAAGGTAAAATTGATAGTTTCACTTTAACAACTTCCATGGTTCATCATAGGAATGAAGTGAGATGTACGTTGTCAATACACTGCTGGGAGAGGTTTAAATACCTAATAAATATATGTTGTTTACCAATGTTCATTTTTCAGTCTTTCACAGTATTCGAACACTCCCTTGAGATATGTGATTTTTGACCCCTTCATATATGCCCTTCGTTGGCTTTATTTGATATGATGCACTGTTCTAAAGAGTATCCATTAAGCAAACTGGGGTTCAAATCCATGAAGGTCTACTTTGTAGCAGTATACTAAACAACCCATGTCATGCACTAATAACATACTGTGAAAATACAATATGTTGTTGTGTCTTTTGGCTTTTCCCAGTTAGGGGTCACCACAGCAGAACTCCGGTCCGCTAATGATTGGCAATAGATTTTTACGTGCCAAGTTGCCAGCCCTGACACACAACCTTCAACGAAGGTACTCCCATTCACGCATGTCTCCAGACAGAAGACGCTCTAGCTGAGAACTGAATGGGACAACATCTTACTGTCAGGTGTTAGCACTACTGCAGCACCACCACCACAGTTATAAGGGTACATAATACATTGTTTGTGACAGCTTCCATGTCTCAGCATACTATTGAACAGATGTGCAAATTATCAATACACGGACAGAATAATTTAAATCCCCTGATAGTTGGTATGTTGTTTTCCATTGCTCAACTTTCAGTTTTCAATCTTGTTGTAACATTTTTCTGAAATGTGTTTTCAGATCCCTTCACTATAATTTCTTCTGTAGTATCTCTTGATAATACACTGTGGTATAGCATGCGCTTGTCAAAGGCAGGGGTTCATACCCATTTAGGCATAGTTTTATTGTTTTTCTATGATGTTTTCCATTCCTTTAAAAGGTGATTTTCATAGAATTTTTCTGTAAAATCACATGTGGAATGGCTAATGCCTGATGTATAGAATATCAGTGGCACAGGTGGGGATTCACTTTCATTTACATGTGTTTATCTTTTCTTGCCATCATGTCTTCAAGTCTTCTGAAAGTAAGGATTCTTATCATCAATATGTAAATTGGTGGGTGAGTTTGATACTTTATAACCTATTTAATTTCTAGATTGTTATGGCACTGTTGAGCTAGGAATTTGGGAGATATGGGTTCTTCTCCTACCTACATCCTGATCACTCTGTAATTGCACTTCTGTTGTACTTTATGGTTGATTCCCTTTTCAGATCTGTTAGTGCTATATTGTCATATCCAACCTAGGGTATGGTCAAAAAACAGATACATCACACTATTGCTGAGAATGGGTACATAATTCAAAATCATTGTTATGTGCTCATCCATTGTGTGACCATTGTCATGGAGCAATGTTGATGGCCATGTACAACTACAGAGAAATGGCACTCTGCATCCTATGGCAAAAATAATGGCAAATCCTTGGCATGAGCTAGTCTATCATGCAAATGAGCTAAGCCTCCAGTCCAAAATAAAATACAGCTATTATCTTTATTTGATCTTTGACAGCTCATTGTACTCATGCAATTCTTGTTACTACATCCCTGCACCAGTTGGTAGTTTCAAATTACGTGGCTTCTATGATATGTGCATTTTAGGATGGCCTTTACCCAGTAGTTTTTTAAACTGACATCCTTCAATGACTGAACCTGAATTGTCGAAATCACTATTCATTGAAACACCTAAATATTGAAGTTAACGGTGTCGAAAAGTTTTAGTTGGCCATCCTAGAATGTAGAAATTGCCTCATTTTTACTGACAACCAGTTAATTCTTAAACAAACTGATATGGTATGTGAGAGCCCCCATCTTTGCTAACATCATAATGCTTCAATGGGAGAGGAAATTTGTATTAAACAATTTTGGGACTACTCTTCCTTGGGCATTTTACATGCATTTCCTTGACAACATAATTATTTTTTGGAGGGATTCTGAAGTTAATTTACAACTTTTTTATTGTATTTTTAACCAGACTACTGTGATTTTCTCACCTTTACCTATACATACAGTAAAACCTATATTTTATAATTGGATGTTAAGCTATCCAAAGATGTTGTCAACAAAAGATTTGTTAGCAACATTTATAGAAAACCTACACACTCTGTTTTGTGCATTATGACAGCTGACAACCCTTACACCAGAAAAAGGGAATTGTTAAGGCCCAGTTTGTACATTTAACTAGGATGACTACTGAAGATGAATCTTTTTTGGTGGAAGCAAAAACTCTTATTGACATGTTTCTCAGCAGAGGTGACCCTAAAGAACTGGTTGAGGCAGTCTTTTTTGAAATTAAACAGAAAAGGGGTAATGTTTTTATAGACCTTTATTTTGTGCTGTTGGTGATAATTGTCCTACAACAGGTATAGCTGAAATGGGTGTTACACCGGTTAAAGCCGACTATTCTTTGTCATTTATCACAAAATAGATTTTAAATACACATTTGCAGATACTAACTTGTTTTAATGAATTTAATGATGTATTTCAAAGTGGTATAAAAATGGTGTATAGGAAAGAAATGAGTTTTAAAGAGTTCTTGGAATTTCCTAACAACTGTAATGTTTTGGTCTCTTCCAAAAAGAAAGGTACCCACAAATGTGGACATTGTAACTATTGCAAATATGTTACTGAACTTGACAAGGTATATGTGAGTGGTATTTGTATCAGGACACAGTTCCACTGTAGTTGTAATACTGTGGGTATAGTTTATTTGGCTCTCTGTCAACAATGCAACTGTTTTTATGTTGGAAAGACTAAAAGAAAATTCACAGAGTGCATTTATGAGCACATCTTGGATATTAGGAAGGGTAATACTAACAATGTATTGTCCAAGCATGTTTCTGGTAACCCTAGCCATCAGTTTGGGTTTGTAGGTATTGACACTGTTATTAAGAATGTCAGGGATGGTCCTTGGAATGAATTGGTTGAGTTGAAAGAACTCAGATGCAGATCAAGCTTAAAGCTTGTGTCTACCCTGAGTTAAATGATTATGTCTCTATTGTTATTGTGCTCAAACTTTGATCTTATGTTTTATAAGTTTTTAAATGTGTAAAAAATGTTTTACATATACAATTACTTCATTGACTTTTCTTATTTTTTTAAGAATTTAGCATGCTTGTTTTTAGGGTGTGTGTCTTAAAGGCATTCATTAATTAACCAATTGAGTGTGGTGTTAGTCATGTTATTTTTTTTGGTGGGGAATTTAAATGTGAAATGTAATATGATTCACTTGTTTCTGAAGAAGTCTGTGGATGCATTCTGACGAAAGTGCTAAAACTGTCTCAATAAATTGGATTGGTTTGGTCTTCTGTGTACTGGCTCTGCTCCTTTACTGATTGTTTTGGTTCTTGGTTTGTGGATATGTCTATGTGAGAGATGCACTTACACAATGTCACAGGAGGCAAAGCTCTCACATAAAAGCACTCCTAATGTCAATAAGTTTGCCAGTAACACACACACTGCACCTATCATGCAAAATTCAGAGCAGACACATCTGCCCACATATGCTGAGGCTCTTACATGTAACCATCCTAAACCACAAAGACCTCCTAGATGAAGTACACATAACAAATACCCTCAGCAGCCGCAAATGTGCTCTTTCAGAACACCAACATCAAAACATAGAACTGCATCTCATGGAGCCTCTACTTCTAAGCCCATAAAGCAAGCCACCACACAATCTAACATTCTAATCATCATAGCCTCCCTCATGAGACATACACATGTCCCTCTCACCTGGCTGAGTAAGGAGAAAGTTATGGTCAATTGTTTAACAGGGGCTAGAATCTGTCACATTACACATGCACTCAGGTCACTGGACCACCATTACCAATATGACTCAGTCATAGTCCATGTGGGAGTAATTGACCTGAAATGTACCTCCCTAGACTATATGAAGAGAGACATCATGGAGCTCTCGGAATATTTGTCTCAGGCTGGTATGAGCCTAGCACTGAGCAGAATTTTGCCTTCTCCAAGAATAATGGCATAATACGAACAAAAGATGATTGACTTTAATAATTGGCTTAGTTTCTGGTGTCGTTCTAAGGGGGTACAATGTTTATCAGCATGGAAGGAGATGATCAACAGACCATGCTGCTTTTCTGGTATGGTATGCACCTCTCCCCTCTAGGCTTTTGAATATTAGCTAAACATTGTCTTTTCCCATAGTGCCTTTTTAGGCAATGCCATACTGAAAACACTTCCAATATAGCAAATCAAAACCAAGAAAACCTGAAGGTATCAATGCTTAATGCTAGGAGTCAAAATAAAAAAGTACACTCCCTAGAAGCTATCTTTACCCTAGAGAATGCTAACATCTGTGTGGTCACTGAGACATGGTTTAAAGCCATGGAGAGCACATGAACATTGCAATGTTATAATGTTTTACACACATTTAGGCCAGCTACGTTATAGGCACATACTAAAGGTGGAGGTGCCTCTATTTACACCAAAAATAAATATACTTCAAGGCTGGTCAGACAGGACAATGCACTTGAGCTGCTGTATGTTCAAATCACCATAGGTAAAATCCAGTACTACTTCCTTGCAAGCTATAGATCCCCCTCCATGACCCAGGAAACCCATACCATATATTTAAACGTATTAGAAACACTAACCATCCAACCCAATGTTATATTCATGTGTGAATTTAATTACCCCACTATTTACTGGGAATCCTATATGACACCAAATATACATGCACAGAGATTTCTGGATTTTGTAAACACAAACTCCCTGGACCAGATAGTCAATACACCAACCAGGGGTGCAACCATACTGGATCTGGTCCTCACTAATATAGGAGACTGCTGCACACCCCCTACTGTAATGCCTTCCCTGGTAAGGTCAGACCACTAAATTGTCTCCTTTGAAGTAAAAATAAAACCTGGACGCCCAACTAAACCTGGAATATTCAGGAAATATTCTAAGGGTAACCTTCTGCTATTAAGTGAGAACCTGGCAAAATATCAAGCCCCCAAAAATCCTGAGAACACTTCTGCCAATGCAGAACTGTTCACAGAACCTCTGTACAAGTATGTTAAAAGCTGCATAGAGGCAGCTGTACCCACTAGGAAGAAGTGCAGAACTAACTAAAAAAAACAAGCCACCCTGCTGGAATCACAAAATCAATCAGCTGTACAACAGGAGGAATAAAATCATGGCAAAAATTAGGAGGTGCAGCACCCAGCAGGATAAAAGACTCTCATCAAACTAAACAAGTGATTTGGATGACAAATAAAGTCTACCACAGCCAAATTTGAGGTAAGTTTGGTCTCCCAGGCCAAGGACAACCACAAAGCATTTTTTAGCTAATGTCCACAACCTCAAAGGCAATACACAATTGTGTGCAGAGCTCACTATAAGTGGAGCCACCTATACTAAGCCAGAAGATATTGCAAACCTCATGGCTGATAAATTCAGCTCCAATTTTACTCCTCCTCCCCTAACCTTCCCTCAGGAAATGTCATCAAATATAACTCCCCCTACTATCACTAGGGAACAGGTCCTTAATTTTCTCTCTAAGACCAAGAACACTGCATCAATAAGACCAGACAATATCCCAGGATGCCTTCTAAATAACATGAAACATGACCTATCAGGGAATCTGGAATTACTATTTAACTGTAGTCTCCAAACAGGCTTCATGCCTCGTGAATGGAGAAAGGCAATAGTCAGCCATCTACACAAAGGTGGGTCATCTACAGACCTGGAAACTACTGACCCATAAATCTCATTAATCTTATATGTAAAGCCATGGAAAGAATTACCATGGAGATGATCAATAGAGATAAACTAAACCTCCAGACACTGGAATCAACCCAATTTGGTTTCATCAGGGGCAGATCATGCCTACTCAACCTGGTAGACTTCTTTGAGAAGGTCACCAAAGCAATGGATGAGGGCAAAATCATTCACACTGCCTACCTTGGCCTGACCAAGACATTTGACACAATACCCCACTCAGTCATTGTTGACAAACTCAAGAGGTTAGGTAGCAACCCGTATGTCACCCGGTGGATAGCCAACTGGCTCACAGACAGGACCCAGGAAGTTAGAATTGGGGAGTCCAATCTACAAAAATGCCAGTCACAAGTGGAGTCCCTCAGGGATCAGTCCTTGGACCGCTCCTTTTCAGCATTTACTTCTCAGAATTCAAGGCCAATGTCAGTGGTCTCTGGCTGACTAAATCTGCAGATGATTGCAAATTAGGAGTTCTCATTGAATCTCACACTGACAAAAATGTTCTCCAGGAGGGGCTGATACAGACAAATAACTGGTATTAGAGCCATAGACTAAAACTAAATGCCAAGAAATGCATAGTAATATCCTTTGGGAAGTCATCAATCCCTGGTAACTATCATATTGACAACACACCCCTTAGAGTTGACCCAGTAGTCATGGATGTAGGGACACACATAGATAGCAATCTAGCCTTTGATCATCACATGTCTACAGCTGTGAGGAAATAATTCTATGCCACGCAACTTACAAACAAAGGTATGGCATATAAATCCAAGGAAGTCATTGCTCTACTGTATTCAGCATTCATCAGACCTATCACTGAGTATAATGCCCCCCTCAGTATGTACCTAATCAGGCATATCCAACAACTGAAATATCCACAGATGTTCCTCACTAAAATAATACAGGGCATAAGTAATATGTCCTATGCAGACTGCCTCAAGGCCCTATCCATGTATTTGTATCCTACAGGCTTTTGAGGGAGATCTATGCATAGCATACAGGGCATTGTCAAACCCCAGTCTGATGGACCTCCTGCATATCCACAAAGCAAACAGCACTAGAATTACCCACTCTAAAGAATTAACCCTTACCTGTGATATAAATAGGACCTGCTGGAGAGATAGGTGTGTATCCCAGAGACTATCCTGTCTGTGGAAAAGGCTTCCCATCCATGTGAAGCAGAGTTCCTCCCTAACCTAATTCAAGTGCAACTTGGACAATTGGATGGAAAACCAGAAATTCATCTGTGGTTTGGCACCTATGTTTCTGATGGATGCAGGTAACCTGTAAATGATTCATCTCCCAGGCCCATACTTACACTTGTCAATGGCATCAGTACTTGTGAGAGATTGGGGATGCATGGCTAGGATTAAAAAGGCCCTTGTGGTCATTAGCCTAGTAAACACCTATGAACCTATAAACCTATAATGTATTAGATGAGATAAAAACTTCATTAGTACAACCATGAATAAACAGTAATCACTAAAGAATATGTTAAACATAATTAACTTCAGCCATTTGTCTACTAAATTTATTTGTTTAAAATTAAAGTTAATGTATTGCAGAGAATCAAGCCCCAAACTGGTACACTAAAGTCTTATCCCAGGATTCAGCAAACGTCCATGCAAGAATAAGTTATTCTTGTATGGAAGGGACCATTCCTGTGCAGCACAGCAGCGCGCCATGCATATTCATAAAGGTGCGCTGCTGTGCTCTAAAACGAAAAATGTTCTGTGCAAGAGCACAGGGTGTGTGTCTGAGAGCAGTGCTGTTACAATATACATGCCCCCTACACTCGAGAATTGCCGAATGGCAATGTAAAATGAATGAAAGTCTCCATGGACACTTTAGTGTCTGTGGAGAAAATAACAGACAGCCTACCTCAGAAAAACACACATATGGCAGAATGTACACATTCTGCCATATATGTGTGCACCATACACCAGAAAAGAAGGGCAGTCCGTTAAAATGGCAGTGTGACTGCATACCCCTTGCAAAATACATGCTAATGCAAAGCCTGTCATTCTATCAATGTTCTAAGTTTCTAACAGCAATATTTAAATTATATTCCTTATTTTTTTCCTGTGTACAACAAAGTTTAAAGTGGGTGTGCCCATCATACAGCTATGTATATCAGAGTTTAAACACCAAAAGAAGACAAATAGAAATATACACAGGACTAATAGTGAAAGTAGAATAGTGTCGTGGTTAGAGTGATTGCCTAACATGCAGTCAGTCATGGTTTGAGCGCCACAGCAATCCATGCATTTTTATATGTCAAACACAACTAAAATGTATTTTTCATAAATAGATAGTGAATATTATTATGTATACGCTAACCAGGGTAGTGTAGCAGCCCCAAATGTGAGGTGTCACTGAAATTTAAAGTTTAAGCAAGATTTAGCATAGCTAAGTGGATTTGTGCACTGGTAAACAGGGCTTAGCATCTAACCCTTTAAGCAATGGTTATCTTTCCTAAGCAGGTTTGCCTAGTGCTTAGCTTAGCTCAGCAGTTTCAAAATTGTCCAATCAAGGTAAAGGGCAGGAAATTAGCCCTATTTAAACCATGCAGGTGGGAATACAGCTCATAACCAGTTGTAGTTCCCCACAGTAGGCACTATGGCTGGTGTAGGTGAAGGTGTGGACTTTCAGTCACAGCGCTAGGGCATTCAGGAGTCCAGGGTCATGGCCGGACTCCTCATTAAAGACCATGAAGGGTGACTGCTACAGGACCACTACCAGGGCTCCGAATACAAAGCAGAGGCCTGGGACCAACTTGCCTGAGATCTCACAACTGCCACTGGCATCCCACAGACTGGTGAGCAGGTTCTAAACCACTTTGCTGACTTGAAGCAGAGGAAGAGGGACCATTTGGCCAGTGGGTCCAAGATGCCTGAGCAGGGAATGCTCCAGCTGTGTGTAAGTATTAGTCAAAATAAGTGTTCTCTAAAGTCTAGCTTGTGTATGTGATGGATAGGTATACATAAATGTTTTATCTCCTATACAGCTGCAGATGAGAGGGCTGTGAACCTGGAAGCCCACACCAGCAGGCTGCTAAGCCTGCGTCGCAAGGCTGGTGAGTAACAATCTAGCTCGAATTATTTACGGCAAATAATTGAAATGTAGTAGAATGTCACCTTGCAGTATTTAAAAATGGGTATGGTTTTTAGTGACTGAAGAAACCAGTAGGAGGGTAATAGTGATATACAGGTTATATATCAATACAAGTGTAATTACTTGTCAATAAAAGTGAAAACCCCTGACTGGTTGTGTTTACTCTGGTATTGTATGCCTTGAAAGTTTCATGCACCAAGATCTGCTATCAGAATAGTAATGTTGGGTTAAATACTGTTTTCCACACTGTGCCATGTCAAAAGGTATGTATAGAAATGTATATAGGGTTCATAGGTAAGTAACAGGCTATCGGCACAAGGGCCTATGTAAGCCTAGCCAACAATGTTCCCTGCTTACGCCACCCAAGAAAATTATTTTCCTGCGCCACTGTCGAGCAGAGACTCAGAAGTGATCCCCGGGGTGTATTTCCTATTTCCCATCCACTCATCAAGATTTTTCTTTAAGAGTGCTAATGAAGAACTTTGCTTGACATAGATGGGTAGCCTGTTCCAGAGTATGGGAAGTCTTTGGGACAGGAATCTATCCCTCCAGCATGTCCTGTTTATTGTGGTGACAAGGTTTAGGTCCCTAGAGCGTGTAGCTCGGAGGGATTGGGATTTCTTTAGGTGTAGCATGTCCAACAGCTCTGGGTTTGACATAGCTTTATATGTTAGGCAGAGATCACCTCAGAGTAGGCGATATGCTACAGAGTAAAGCTGGTGTTTTTTGAGGCAGTCAGTGTAGGGCATTTGTTTGAGGACAGTAATCCTCTTTTTGAGGTACTTCTGTGGCCTTTCCAGCTGCTGCAGATGTCTTGTGAGGTACATTCCAAAAGGGGCGTTGTACTCTATAATGGTTCTAATGACTGTCGAGTAGAGAGGAACAATGACCTCTTTTTTCCTGGAATGAGAACCCTTTCATGATGAGGTGTGCCATGTAGAAGGACTTCCTGACTACTGTGGCGATGTGACTATCAAAGGAGACTACTGTCCACCTGGGTCCCAAGGTATCTTATCACGCATTTGGTGTTAAGTAGATTGCTGCCTATGTGGTAGTTCATGGGTACAGAATTTTTAACAAAGGGGATGACACTGCACTTTTTGGCATTGAGCTTGAGGCCATGGCTCTAATGCCAGGCATCTGTCTAAGCGAGGCCCTTCTGTAGGATATCCACATAATTTGGGGACTTGACTATGGCTCCTAGTTTGCAGTCATCTGTGAACTTCGTTAGCCAGAGGCCTTCTGTCTTAGCCTGTACTTCAGAGAAGTATACCAAACAGGGGAGGACCCAGGACAGAACCCTGTGGTACTCCACTTGTCACTGTTTTGAGGTCAGATTTGGAGTCTGCAACTTTTACAGTGTGGGTTCTGTCAATGAGCCAGTTGGCAACCCATCTTGTGACGTAGGGATTTATGCCAAGTTTAGTGAGTTTAGCTATAATTCCAGAATGGGGGATGGTGTCGAAAGCCTTGGTGAGGTCAAGATAGGCTGTGTGAACCACCTTACCCTCGTTTATGGCTTTGGTGACTGCCTCAAAGAAGTTGATCAGGTTCAGAAGGCATGAGCTGCCTTTCACAAACCCGAACTGGGTGGGATCCAGAGTTTGGAGGTTACCAATGTCTTTGTTTATGAGTTCCATGATGATACGTTCCATGGCCTTGCAGACCTGGCTCATCAGGCTAATAGGTCGATAGTTCCCAGGATCAGTGGTGGCTCCCCCTTTGTGGAGTGTGATAACTGTTGCTGTGTGCCATTCAGTGGGCACAAGGCCTGATGCAAGGCTATTACTGAACATGGTGCTTAAGTGGGGAGCCAGTTCATTCTGAAGTTTATGTAAAATGCAGCCTGGGATGTTGTCCGGTCCCATGGATGCTGTGTTTTTGGCTTTAATGTTGTAATCACAAGGTCAGATTGTACAACCGAGAGAGAATTAGAAAGAAAAGATTCAAGGAAGAGACAGAAGTTTCTCAATTGCTCGCTCTGATGAAACACAAACTTGTGTATTTTTAGTGGAAACAGCCACGGTATGAATCCAGGGAGAGGTAGTAAGCTGTATGCATAATTTCAACTAGGATTTTGTGAATATGTGTAGAAACAGTCAGATAGTATCAACATAAATTCCATCCACAGATCTTTCAGGTGAAAGAAGGTATAAAGTAGCTATAAGAAGCCTGTAGTAATACTGTGTCCAACACCCACAGTCCAACCCCAAGGCTACAAATGACAGCAAGATAAGTACATACACCAAGTGGTCTCCCCCAAGAAATGTTCAAAAGTGTCATGCTGTCACAACCTGGGTGACTGATAGAAATCAAGGCAGAGTATGTCAGTAGCACACACACACACACACACACACACACACACACACACACACACACACACACACACACACACACACACACACACACACACACACACAAACACACACACACACACACACACACACACACACACACACACACACACACACACACACACACACACACACACACACACACACACAGTATGAGTGCACATATGTAACCCTGACTATGTGAATATGGGTAGAAACAGTCATGTAGTATTAACAAATATTCCCTTCATATTTCTTCCAGATAAGAGAAAGTATAAAGTAGCTACAAGAAGGCTGTAATTATACTGTGTACAAACATACTACTACCCAACCCAAGGCCATAGGTTGTTGTAATAATACCTGTAGAGTAATGAATAGAGCAATTATCATTAAAGCTGTGACCACTGCAAAAATCTACATTTGTTAACTGACATCTCTCTCTCTCTCTCCCCCACCTTATCTTCACCAATAATCTAAACACATAAATGAATGGATATGTTTTCCACCAAACCTACTGTTGGGACATGTGCCTGTTGTTTTCCAAATGTTGAAATGTATTTCAATTAATGTTTCCTGTTCAAATACTGTCATTGGTTGCCGGTTGCTATCAATGTAAACTGCATGCCAGTGTAAAGTCCACTGTGGTTGCATATATGCATGTGTCCTGTTTCTATGCAAATGTTCCAAATCTTTTATTTTGGGATAATGGGAATACACTTGAATACTGTTATAACTAATCCTGGAATGTGTTTACCATTACTAACCAACATATGTTCTAAAACTGCAACACTATAGCATGTCTGGGAAGGCCGCTCCCAGTGGATCTACCTCTCCCACCTCATCTGGCCATGGCACCAGGCCCAAGCATGTCTGGGACCCACCACGGGACCTCTTCATCCACTGGTCCTGCACCAACTTTTCAGTGGAACCGCCTCAGGGGAAGGGACTCATCCTCCCCCTGGGCATGGGTGCGGACAGGATTCTGTCATCCAAAGCCAAGTCCGGGGTCTGGTGCATAGTGAGCTCCTCAAGGAACTGGGAGATCTGCTACATCAGCTTCAGGGCCATGTGATGCAATTAGAGGATAAGCCTGCCCTTCCTCCTCAGCCCCCAGCACAGTGATCTTCGGGGCCGTGAAGGTGCAGTGGTGACTGCCTATGGGTGGAGACCTCAGTCCCACTGTATCCATTTGGGGGCTCATGGACTTCTGATTAACAAACACCCCTCCACGTTCAAGGTGTTTACCCTCATGTGTCATATACCACCCCTGTATGCTGTCTTGTCTGTCTTGCCTGTCTTTCTACCCAACCTACCTCCCCAAATATACCTACTATCCTTCCCGAATATCCCACTCTCAAAAAAATGTCACCTCATACATAGTTGTCCATTTTACAAACGTGTCCACTAGACACATGTATTCTTGTCTGAGTGGCTTCACAACACATTATTGTTGTCCTCAACCCTCTCTCTCAGGGGTTTGAGTGTCCAAATGTACCTCCAAATTCAGTTTATATGCACCGCTGTTACTGTAGAAGAAATGGACAGCTATGGACCTTCCCTACACCCATCCTGCACATCCCTAGCTATCTTTCATATTATTTTACCCTCTTCATGCCCTCTTTTTCACCACATTACTATCACCCCTTTTATCTTTTCTTTTAAAAAAATTAGCATGGGGTAAGCGAGAGTAAGCAATAGTAAGCAGAGTATGCCTGTTTGCAAGGTGTTAAGCAATGCTTACACAGATTAAGCACTTAAGGCTGTCAGCATAGTTCACCAGAAGTTAGCATTGCTTACCGCCAAGCAAACCCATGCAAGCACACCCAAAACTGCTTAAAAGTCCCTTAATCACTCTGCATCCAACAGACCTTGTTCTGCCCAGCAACAAAATAATCAGCTCTTGCAAGTCTTGAACCCAGGATCCTGAAGACCATAGCAATTTACCACTAATTCAACTGAGCTATAAATATGTCTGATGTTTTTCAAACATACCATTCAGTAGAGTCATTTAACAAAAGGGAAAAGGTCTGTTAAAATTAGTCAAGCTTTGTACATATATATAAATGTATATGTGTATGGAGATGAATTTAAATATATATATATATATATATATATATATATATATATAATGTACCCTAAACATTTTAACTTAAAATACCCATACGGGGAAAAAAACCCCTATATAAAACCCATAAAATATTTAAAAGCTAGGCAGTGGCACAAAAAGTAAGGCAGCCTTGAGAAGCTATAAAACGACAAAAACCCCCTAGCTGCAAAGCAGAAAAAAAAAGAGGGGCCCAGGCAAAAACAAACCGAAGGTACAGAACCACAACCAGACACAACCAAAAAAATAATGAAAATAAATAATAAAAACCAGAGAAATGCAATAATTTGAAAACCAAAACCAAACAAGTTGGGGAAAAAAGGCAATCCCCCAAGGGGAAAAAATAAAGATTGTGAAAAAGGGAAGAAAGGAATTTTTTGGCACGGGGGGGGGGGGTTTGAGGATCCCAGGGCCCTGGCCCAGAAAACAGGGGCCCCAACCATAGGGCCATTTGGGGGAGAACGGGGCAGGGGGGGAGGTTTCATGACTAAATCCCACGGGAAAGGATGGTGACACCCGTCCCAAGGGCCCAAGGATAAGAAAATGAATTTTATGGAGGGGAAAAAAGAACTGAAAAATTTTAAAGAAATTAAAACTGTAATTAGGGAGGTTTTTAATAATTTTTTAAACAGCTGCAGGTTTTTTTCCCCCAACCAGGGAAGGGGTTTTTGCACCAGGCAAAAAAAGAAAAAAAATTAAAAAAGTATGACAGTAAAAAAGGTGCATTTTCATAAGGAATAAAATTGCAAGAAAAGTGGGGTTAAATAAAAAAAATTTTTATGAATTTTAAAAAATGAAAGTCTGAATATATTTAAAAAAAAATCCAAAAAAACACCCGCAGAGGTGAAAAGTAAGCTGCAGAAGATGATAAATCACATGTGTGAAATATATCCCTGTGAAATACTGAAACATGACAGAAGTGAGACTGCTGGAAAGGATTGTAATAACTACGGTAAAACATGTCAATAAAGCCTAGAAGTACCATCCTGAATAGAAAAATGAAACAAGTGAGAGAGTGTGAGAAAGTCATGAATCCAGCAATACAGTAGTAATAACCCCTGAATAAAGTATACTGCAGTAAAGACAGAATGAAATGCATGTAGATTCAAAACCAAACAGCAAATCTGTTCAAAGTGTTGCTGCATCTGGAATGTGTATCCCAAAATCTGGATATGTTGCTCTCAGTCTGCAATATGCAGATAGGATGTTTGTCTGATATACCAAACATCCACACTTGTCAAAGCTATATAAAGCAAATGTAGCAGGATGATGTAGCTGAACAAAGCAGATATGAATGTGTATGAAGAAATAAAATGTATATTGATGTTGCAGTAACAGTCCTATCACCAAGTTAAAATAGTTACATATAGGAAACTGTAGTTAGAACAGTAGTGTGTATATAACTGTAGCTATTAGAAATGTACAGCATATGTATTGTTATTAAGGTGTTAATATTACTTTCTTCCCCCCCCCCTATACCCACATATAACCCATTCCACGTAAAAATGGTATGTGCAATCACAATTAACACCCCTGGACATTTGTCCTGTTGGGTCATATATATTTGCATGTCGGGATGCATCTGCCCTGTTCATACATCCAACCTGATGGCCTGTTGCCATAAAAACCCTGCATGTTGTTGGACTGTGTATTTCTGTTCAAATTATGCATGTGTTATGCGCTGTTCAATGGTGTGAATATCTGGGTGTTTGGTTAATGGGAATACTAATGCATGCTGTTACAACTAATTGTGAATGGTATTATATGTCACTAACCCAAACTGTCATGATATAATGCAGAGCATAGTAGGACGGGGAAGGCGGGTTCCAGCGGACCCACCCCTCCCACCTCAGCTGGCGAGTGCACCTGGCACTAGTGCCAGTCGGACCCCCCCCGGTGGCCCTGTGCCACCTGGGGTGGAAGCGCGGGGGAGGGGGGGCCCCCTCTGCAAGTGTGGCCGGAGGAGAACCACCACTCACCCTCCTAGCGTCCGGACTGTGGTGCGGGGTTTGGGACTCTTTTCCGGCCCCCCAGTTTGAGGAGGGTGGCCAAAAGGGCATGCCTGTTGCCCGCCACACAGCCCCAGCACAGCCCGTCCTGGGCAGTGAAGGAACAGTGGCAACTGCCTATGGGTGGGGATATCAGTTCCACTGTTGCCATCTGTGGGCTCATGGGCTCTGGATATCCAAACCTCCCCCGTCAATTGTGAAACCCCCCCGTGTCATACCCCCCCTGTATCTTTGTTTGTCTTGTCTGTTAACCTACCCAACCTACCTCCCCAGCTGTAGACTTCCTTCACCTGACATACCACTCTCACCTAAAAAAAAAAAAAAAGGGCACTCTGTACCCAAAAAAAATTACCCCATACATAGCTGCCCATTCCACATGTTTTGGACATGGAACCTATCAATTAAAATTTGGGTTACAACAAGTATTATTGTTGTCCTGACACCTCCCCAGGGTGGAAGGTTTCAAATGTCACACCAAATTACATAATATGCACAGCTGTTGCTGATGAAGAAATGGGCAGCTATGGGCCTTACCTACATCCCTCCTGCAACCCAAGCTTTTTTCCCCTACTGTCTTACCCTCTTTGTGACCCCTTTTCACCACTTTCCTGTCTCCCCATTTTCTTTTCTTTCAAAGAAAATAGCGGTGGCAAGAGTAAGCAGTTTAAGGGTTGTAACAGGTGTGCGGTGGGGGCAAACCCGCCAGTGCATCTGAGCCCCGCAAACCAAACCCGGTTACAACTGCTTAAAAGTGCCTTAGTCACTTTGATTGACAGGTCCTGTACTCAGTTCAAAAGCAAAATAAAATCCCACTGTAGTCCCAACCCAGGACCTTGGAAACAGTAGTCTGCATGACTTACCACTAAGCCATGACTCTTATACAAGAACATTGTGCTAAAATAAATATATCATGAAAAGGGAATGAATGTAAAGGGAATATAGATGTGTAGTACACAAAGCATGCATTTAGAATTACTCAAAACTGGTGGATTTCCATAATAGTAGTGTGTGAACAGAAACAGCCATGCTAGTTGGAAGCTAGTAGGTAATAATGTCACTATAGCACCTTGCAAGCACACACATACTCACAGCAGGATAATCACTGCCCATACCCCACAACCTCTTACAGGAACACTTTTGGACCAAGTAATAAAATATGTGGAGCAAAGGCCCAAAACCAGGGACACATTACAAATAATGTTACAAAAAACCCGGGGTTCAGAAGTAACAGGGTCTGCATTTTGTGGGATGTTTGGAAGGGTATGAAGTCTGAAACTTGAATGTTTGTCACCATATTCTGACTTGAGCCCGGGTGATTGCCAAAAAAAGGGTGTGCATGAGATATTGACCAAATATGAGGCAGAAATGTGGACAACCTGCAAATATCTGTACACGGGTCTGACACCACCATATTTGAATAGTTAAGAGCCTAGACATAGCAACAGTGAATGACTTACAGGGATGCCCCACAGACCCCATGTGAAATGTACAAACAGTAGGCAGAAAGGTGTAACACATGCAATGGTAACTATGGAGCCCTGAAAGTATTCACCACTTGCATGGCAGAAAAAGTGTAGTAATACATATGCTCATGCTAACCCACAGTCACAACTGCAGCATACCAGACATTTTAATGGGTGTACCCCACTGATATGTACCATTCCATGAGGCAATAACAGATGAACCTGAAAGTCTCTGGGGCCTGCTCAGCAGCATACTCAAATACCCTAATAGATGTCAAGGCCCACACCATGGCCAGACCACACTGCATGCTGTAACACCCTAGCAGATATAGCAAGCATTCCAAGGTGTGAATGTACATGGAAAATAGGAAAGCTACAGCAGCACACTACAGTCAAGACACCTAGCAGGCATACAAGTAGTGACTGTAAAGGGCAACTATTGAAGCCTTAGCAACAAAGTGCAAGCAAAAGTGAAAGGAAAACACACACACATTAACAGTAGTAGTAGTTGTAGGTGTCAGTGTACATAGACAGTTAGTACAGGAAACTGGAGAAATGAATGGAGGAATGTTAATCTACAACACACCTGGAAATACGAGAGAGATACCAACCTTTACACTGACAGAACATTGTCCACAACATAACAGCATGGTCCCTGCCCTTAAAATCTGAAAGGGCTACACCTATCTCACATACCTTTTATAGCACTGTTCTGAAATCACAGTGAGAACTGCAATCAGTACACAACTGGCTGCATGCAATTAGCAAATGCTCGCTAACACTTGGTGCAGATGCCATCACAGGGGCATATGCAGTTACCTAAAAAGTATGCTGTACTCCAGTCCAAAATGCAATACTTTCATTGCACCCTGAAAGGGCGGAGAGAAAAAGAGAGAGAGAGAGAGACAGAGAAAAACAAAAAAACTGCAATTAAGCAGACAAAACAAATTGTTCAGCAACAGCTACCTGAAAGCTGACAACTGGGAAGTGGAGCAGCAGGACAAAAACCAAACAAGCGGGTTTTAATGTAAAGTAATACTATAAAGGTCTACATACTGTGAACCCTCCATATGTGTCATTGGTCTGTATCCATATGTATATGAAGATGTGTAAAGGGCAGGCGACATACAGCAACTATCAGTGAAGGCTGTACATACATTTGTATGTGAGAGCATCTATGTGCACATAACAATGTTGTTTGATTGTAGGTTGTAGTGCCATGTACAAAGTAGTTCTCATAGTTATGTATGTTTAGCAGTATGTTAGTGTGTGTATACAGTATGGTAGAAAAAATTTATTTTTTTTGGATTTTAACCTTGTTTTTTTTTTTGTTTTTTTTTTTTTTTATTTTTTGGGGGGGAAAAAAAAATGTAATGTTTTGTAAAAACATTTTTGAAATGTGTAAAATATTTTAAAAATATAAAAAAATTTTATTTTAATATATTATATAAAAAATTATTTATATTTTTAATTAAAAATATTTTAATTTTTTTGGATATGCTTTTTTTTTTTTTTTTTTTTTTTTTTTTTTTTTTGGGGGGGGGTTTAAAAACATAAAATTTAAGAGAGGGGGGGAAAAGGGGGGAAAAAAGGAAAATCCCAAAAAAAAAGAACCAAGTTTGTAGGGAATAGGAAAAAAAAATTGTACAAACCCCAATTTTTCCTAATTTTAATTTGCACAAAAAATTTACAGGAATTATTTAAAAAAGGATTTTAGGGTAAAAATAAAATATAAAAAAATAAGAAAAAGGACTGACCCCCTTTGACTACCCCCCTAAAAAAAAGGGTTAATTGGAACTTGGGTAAAAAAATGCCCCCCGAACCTTTTTCCCCCCCCCCCCCCCAAAACAAAAAACCTGTCCCCCAAAACCCCTTTCCTTGGTCACCCCCCCCAAAAAAAAACCCCCCTTTCTGGGGCCCCCCCCCTTTCCCAAAAAAATTCTTTAAAATAGAAATTTTTAATTTTTGAAAAAAAAACCCCAAAATTTCCCCAAATAATATTTATATATTTTTGTTTTTTTTTTTTTTGGGTTTTTTAACATAATAAAATATATATTTTTTTTTTTTATAATTTAAAAATTAATATAAAATTTTTTTTAAATAATATAATTTACTTTTTAATAGGGGAAAAATTTTTTTTTCTATATAAAAACCCATTTAAATAAAAAAATTTTTTTTATTTTTTTTTAATTTATTTTTTATATAAAAAAATTTATTTTTAAATTTTATAATTTTTTTTAGAGAAAAAAGGGGGGGAAAAAGGGGGGGAGATTTTTTAAAAAAAAAAAAAAAATTTTTTTTTTTTTTTTTTTTATTAAAATCCTTATAAAAAGGAAATTTGTACGAATGTTTTTCAAAGGTGGCTGGGGGGAGGGGGGAATTGAACCAGGGCAATCGGTTTTTCACCACATTTAGTTTACCTAAAACCAGAAAAAACCCCAGATAGGAGGTGCCACCAATCATGTTCGTGCGGGGTTTGGTAATGTGAGGGATTTCCCTACTGTTGCACAGTTGTGGCTGAGCAGTATGGCCTTTAAATGTGTATCCACCAATAAAGACAGATGCTACATAGTAGATATGGAAAACACAGTGCATTTTAATGTGTGCCAAACTTACATAATTGCTAAAACAGGTTTATTTTTTTTCCATAAAAGGGAATCCACCTACTCCACACTGGGGTAAATACACCAACCTTTAATGCTCTTTTTCCCGCCCACCAAATCACAGGAGAGGGCTCACGTAAGATTTTCCGGGGGTAAAACAAGGGAAAAGGGACTATGAGCAGGTCACATCCTGCTGATTTAAATCAGAAGTATATGCCATATAAGGAAACGGTACGGGGGTGGGGGTACCATCCCCACTCCCCAATGGAGGGTACCAGAGGTAGGGGCTAGTCCGGCAAAACAAAGAGAGAATGATTATGTGGAGGTGGAGCCCCAGAGAAACGTGCGTGCAGGTAATACCATATGTATAGGCTTTTGTTACATGGATTAATATGTGGGGGTTGTCCTTGGTTTGTAGCTGCACCTGTTTTTAATGTCAAGTGTGTATCCTCAATTTCCTGACCTGTGAAAGGGGACGTTGTACTCCTGATGTATCATACTCGAACAATGGCAATTGCCCCCATGAATTGTTTTTCCCCTTGCAGGACCCTCGGTTAACAAATGAGCCTTTCCCATCGGGTAGTGTTTTAACAATTCCTGAAATTGTTGATGAATAGACTTTTGGCTTTTAGATGCCTTTTATGATTAGGTTGTCTTGCGTGTTATTCGAATACTGTCTTTGGCTGGTAGGGAAGTGCTGTCCCTGTGAGTGTCTGGTCGGGTTTGATGTTGCATTTGTGCTGTGCATTGTGGGGGTGCATGGGGGACCTGCAGGGCCCCATGGTGAGGTCCCATTCCCCTGTCATGTGGATTGTGCCCTTGCTGTGCTTGTGATGGATTTTACCGGCATGTGTGCATGTGTGCATGTGTGCACCTGTGCATGTGTGTGTGTGCACCTGTGCATGTGTGCATGTGTGCATGTGTGCATGTGCATGTGCATGTGCAGCTGTGCATGTGTGCATGTGTGCACCCGTGCACGTGTGCATGTGTGCACGTGTGCACATGTGCACGTGTGCATGTGTGCACCTGTGCATGTGTGCATGTGTGCATGTGTGCATGTTTGCACCTGTGCATGTGTGCATGTGTGCATGTGTGCACCTGTGCACCTGTGAATGTGTGCAAGTGTGCATGTGTGCACCTGTGCATGTGTGCACCTGTGCATGTGTGCATCGCTGGTAATGTGTAGACATTGTAAACTGTGTTTCCTGTTTCCTTCCCACAGGTTCTGTTGCTGCTCTGGTGTCATGTAGCAGGGAACCTGAGTCAGGTGCCGTGGGTACTGATAATGATGACATCTGTGTAATGGCACAGGAAGGTATGCCAGGGTCCGCCATTGGTCAGCCAATTGACAGTACACAGCTGTCGACCCCATCAATGTGCACAGTTATCCTGCCAATACACCCTTTGTCACCACTGTCCCTAGGTGATGGACAGCATACAGTGGGCATTGACCAGGGTAATGTGGTATCTGTGGCACATGCCTCCCCACACAGCAGCCATGGGCATGGTCCAGAGATGGTACCACACAGACAGATGTCCAGGGGTTCTCGTGGGAGCATCCATGGGCGTACTGCCCCTGTCAGATGTGCCCACAGAGGTCTTACAACCTCAGCTATGTTTGGACTGTCATGCAGGCACAGTCACGTATGGAATGGTACACCAGACAGGGTCTGAGGGAGCTGACAGCATGTCGCACAGCCATGACTGACAGTATGCGTGACAATGCGGCTGCCATCCGTGATTTCACAGATGTCATAGACAGATGTTGTGGGGATATATTAGACCAGTTCCACAACTACATGTCCATGAGCCAGGGCGATGGT
Organism: Protopterus annectens; assembly: GCF_019279795.1. Classification (NCBI taxonomy): domain Eukaryota; kingdom Metazoa; phylum Chordata; order Ceratodontiformes; family Protopteridae; genus Protopterus; species Protopterus annectens. The sequence continues at coordinate 789,571,852 of NC_056744.1, forward strand.
GGGCGGTTGAGGCATCGACGTGGCCGTATGCCAGCAACAGCAGCAGCTGGCAGTCGTTGCGGATGACAACAGGGCCGCGGCCACCCCCGTAGTGCCAGCAGCAGCCCCAGCAATGCTGGGTCTGTGCTGTCATCAGACCGCCCAGGAGACCACGTGCACGTGGCTCTGGCCAGGCCTGACAGGGATCTGTGTCCAGTCAATGAACACCTGCTTCTGATGACAGTACCCAGTCTGGGCTGGTACCGGATACGGTCCGTAGCACCCCTGCAAGGCACAGGTACCGTGTCCGTGGCCAGAGACACTGATCTGTATGACCTGGCAGGTACAGTCTGTGGCTGTCCACAAACACCAGTATATGGCAGCCATGAGGTGGAACTGTGTGCATCCATACACACATGCAAATTGACAACACCTAGGGCTACGCATACACGCACACACTGCATCAACATTGCCCCACCTTCTACTGCTGTCCCTCACCACACACACACATACATGTCAATTGGTGGTATGGGTGGCTGACTCAGGCATACCAGGTTCACACCCTGTGCATATGATGAAACTGTGCCACCTCCTGCAATCTGTAACAACTGTGCAGGTACAGGTTAACATGTTGCTGATGCACAGGGTGACCACATAGATGTGTAGTAATAGTATCATGTTGTTAACAGTACTGTGTGCTGGAATTAATTGTGGGTATATCACAGCATGCCTGATGCAGTAAGTGTGTGATTGTCATGTCCTGTTGTCTACACCCATGCTAAGTACCATAGTGTATCATCTGCACATGTTGGCATTCTGGTGGTAATGATGTCAACAGAAGGCTACATACATAGGTAGCATAGGGGATAGGGTAATGAATGTAGTAATACACAATGATGGACATGTAAATTGCAAGTGGCATGTTGCCCACACTAGACTCTGCATTGCAGATGTTTGAGGATGTTGATATGTGTGCAGTACTAGACGACTGGTACAGGACACACAGGAGCACCCTAGCACTGCATGCTCACATCTCATACCATGCTAGACAGCCCCAACACACATAACTAACTGTCACAGGAGGGAGAGTCCCCATATATGTCAGGGATACTGTGGTGGCAGGCCAGGGAGCATACATCCTACTAAGTATGGAACCACTGAGTGAAGGCTCAGTGTCTGTTATTTGACATGTGTATTACTGCAGGTATGAGCACATGGGTTTCTATCCAGTTATTGTACATCCTGACAGTACATGGTCTGTACACTTGTGTGCACTGAGACTGGACCCTAGCCATCTGACCCGTGTATTTCCATGTACATGTGCATAGTGCCTGCATATTTGCAGTGTTAGCTACTGGAACTGGTACAGCTTGTTTGTTGTACAATGGACTACATGCAGCCCTGTTTACTGTAGCTTTGTTTGCATGCATGTTTGCTTGCAATTACCCTGGAATACTGATCACACCTGCAATGCATAGTTATAGAGCTTCTGTGGACACCTAGTGCCATCTGCATAGCCTACTATATGTATGTCCATGTCCCACTTGACAGGATGTCACTGTTTGTCCTGTTCACATGTACATTGCCTGTGACACAGTGCATATGACCTACCTGGCATGTGTCCACGTGAGCAGTCATATATGCTACTGCTAACTAATCACAGGCACTACACCTTCACACATTCATCTTCTGTTGAACTACCTGCTTTGCTAGGGACGGCCTGCACCTGTCTTTCAGATATTGGCAAAGGCTCTTGCTACCCCATAGTGCCTATGTTAGGCAGGGCTCAAATGACAAACCCACCTTCATAGGTATCACAAGGGATAAGAAACTAAGAGCAATGCTACCCAACGCCAGAAGTCTAAACCTAAGATGCATGCACCCAAAACACTCCTTGGCATGGAAAACATCGATATCTATGCAGTAACAGATGCCTGGTTCAGGGCTACTGAGAGCACACCAGCACTACCGGGTTTAACCCAGTTGATTTCTTTGAAATAGTCACCAAGGCCATTGGCGAGGGAAGTTGGTTCACACAGCCTACCTGGACCTTGCAAAAGCCTTCACAACAATACCCCACTTGGGCATTCTAGAGAAGCTCACCAGCTTAAATATAAGCCCCTATGTCACTAGATGGATTGCACAGTGGCTCAAGGACAGAACCCACATGGTTAGCATTGCTGGAGCCATGCCAGACCCCACAACAGTTATGGGTTGTGTCCCACAAGGCTCAGTCCTGGGACCCTCTTGTTTGGTATATATTTATTGGAGGTACAGGCCAACACGGATGGACTGTGGCTGTCCAAATATGCAGATGACTGCAAACTGGCCACCATAATCACATGATACAAGCATCTTCCAAAGGGGCATCATAGCAACAGACAACTTGTGCCAGAGCCATGGCTGGCCATCTGCTGAACAGTGTTTAGAAAGGGGAATGTGCATCCTGTAGTGTGTTCACCTAGTTGCCAAAAGGGACATTGTCCTCACACATACTAACCCCCCTCAGCCAAAAACACACACTTGCCAATTGGTGGATTCAAACCCCTGTCTGCCTATGTTATGACACTTGGGAGCGGGACGTAGCAGAGCACACTATTTGCATTTTTCTCCTGCTGTACTTATAGAGTGCTGACATCATCAGTGTTTAGAAAAGGGAATGAACATCCTGTAGTCTGTTCACCTAGTTGCCAAAAGGGACATTGTCCTCACACACACTAACCCCCCTCAGCCAAAAACACACACTTCCCAATTGCTGGATTTAAACCCCTATTTGACTATGTTATGACACTTGAAACAGATGCATTAGCGGAGCACGCTATTTGCATTACTGAGAGTTTTCTCTTCTCCTGCTGTACTTATAGAGTGCTGACATCATCAGTGTTTAGAAAAGGGAATGTGCATCCTGTAGTGTGTTTTCCTAGTTGCCAAAAGGGACATTACCCTCCCACACACAAACCCCCCTCACACAAACACACACACTTACCATTCACAGGATTCAAACCACTACCTAACTATGTTATGCCACTTGAGACGGATGCATTAGCGGAGGGTGCTATTCACTTTATTGGGAGGTTTCTTTTCTCCTGCTGTACTTATAGGGTGCTGACATCATCGGTGTTTAGAAAGGGAATGTGCATCCTGTAGTGTGTTTTCCTAGCGGACATTTCTCACACACACAAACCCCCTTCGCAGGATTCAAACCCCTACCTATGTTATGACACCTGAGACAGATGCATTAGCAGAGCGCACTATTCGCATTACTGGGAGGATTCTTTTCTCCTGCTGCACTTATAGGGAATGTGCATCCTGTAGAGTGTTTTCCTAGTTGCCAAAAGGGACATTTTTCTCACACACACAAACCCCCCTCAGACAAACACACACACTTGCTATTCGCAGGATTCAAACCCCTACCTAACTATAGTATGAAACTTGAGACAGACGCATTAGCAGAGCGCGCTATTCGCATGACGGGGCGGTTTCTTTTCTCCTGCTGTACTTATAGGGTGCTGACATCATCGGTGTTTAGAAAGGGAATGTGCATCCTGTAGTGTGTTTTCCTAGTTGTCAAAAGGGACATTTCCCTCGCACACACAAACCTCCCTCAGACAAACACACACACTTGCCATTCGCAGGATTCAAACCCCTACTTAACTATATTATGACAGACGCATTAGCAGAGCGCGTTATTCGCATGACTGGGAGGGTTCTTTTCTACTGCTGTACTTATAGGGTGCTGACATCATCGGTGTTTAGAAAGGGAATGTGCATCCTGTAGTGTGTTTTCCTAGTTGACAAAAGGGACATTTCCCTCACACACACAAACCCCCCCTCAGACAAACACACACACTTACCATTCGCAGAATTTAAACCCCTACCTAATTATTTTATGACACTTGATACGGACGCATTAGCAGAGCACGCTATTCGCATTAATGGGAGGTTTCTTTCCTCCTGCTGTACTTATAGGGTGCTGACATCATCGGTGTTTAGAAAGGGAATGTGCATCCTGTAGTGTGTTTTCCTAGTTGCCAAAAGGGACATTTCCCTCACAAACACCCCTCAGACAAATACACACACTTGCCATTCGCAGGATTCAAACCCCTACCTAACTATGTTATGATACTTGAGATGGACACATTAGCGGAGCACACTATTCGGATTACTGGAAAGTTTCTTTTCTCCTGCTGTACTTATAGGGTGCTGACATCATCTGTGTTTAGAAAGGGGAATGTGCATCCTGTGGGGAGGCAGACACCAAGCACACTCTGGCTAAGCTGTCATTCCCTAGGGCAAACAGCCTAGTGTTGACCTCTACACCCATATGTTTAATTGTCAAATGCACATTATTTGTTGCTGATAGACTGTTTGCACATCTTTATTGCCATAGCATTCCCTGTTTGTATGAACAACTTGTGCATCTGTGGAAGATGTTTGCATATGGGCAGGATCCACTATATCACGTATGTCTCTGTAGTCATTTAACTGTGTGCACTGGGCAGACTGCTGTAATGTGGTTGGTTCCTGGAATAACACATAACAATACCAGATATGTGTGTCCAACTGCTAAACCGAGATTTGGCCTAAGTGTGTGAGCATGCCCAGTTCAGCCTTCCCATGGCATGTTGTCAAAGTGTGTGAGCATGCCCAGTGTGAGCATTCCATATGTTGGACTCTGCAGCCCACCACATTTGTGGATGAGTGTAAACTTTAACAACTATCACCCGTTTATGGTTGTGTGTTGTGTGTCATGTTGTGTAGTTACTGTACAACTGCTTTGTGTGTGAACACAACAGGATTATACTGTGCCTGCAGTGTTTGCATGGGATACTTTGCATACAGTTGTCAACATCCTTTCACACTGACCTAACACTGTAGTACTGTATAGTGTACTGGTAGTACTTTGACTGTGGTGGACAGTATCCTGGGCTTTACTGCTATCACTGCTTTACATTTTGATAGTGGGCACAACAGCCTGGTTAGGGGCCAGTTATTGTACATCTGACCATGTTGCATTCTGTTCAGATATGAACTACTTAAACCAGGCTTGTCCAACATTGGTAGTGTATTCCACAACATAGGTGTACATTTGCAAACACTAGCGATGTGCCCTAGTCCATGTCTAATGCTAGTTGGAGAGTGTGTTTGTCCTCCAACACACATTGTAAGTGGAGTTTGCCATGACATATGTCATGGTTAGTATACTGTGCCTCTGTCTACCTGTGACATGACAGTGATACCCAGGATAAGTCTACCATCTCCCATCCACTCATCAGGATTCCTATTGAGGAAGATTGATAAGTGACTCTATGGGTAGCCTGTGCTGGGGGTTCACTCATGGGTGGGAGTGGCTTCTGTGTTATGGATCACGCAGTACAGCTTGTCCTATGTAAGTCAGAGCTGGGGTTCAGGTCTCTCATGTGCATAGCTCACTGCCATTCAGATTGTACAAAGTGCAGCATGTTTATTGATGCCAGCAACACAGGCAACACATGGCATCTGTGCAAGCTCTTTGATACTCCTGATGAGGTACTGTTGGGGACTTTATGGTTGATGGAGGTGTCTGCTGAGGTACATCCCACAGGGGCTATTGTAGTCAATTGTACCACTGATGAAGGATGACTGCAGAGCCACAATGACCTCCCCTTATCTAGATCTGACAGCCTTCATGATTAGGTGGGTATATGGTATGTTCCTGTAAACACTACAGCACATGTTTGTCCAATGCAGGATATCTATCACCTTGTGTCCCCAGGTCTCTCATTACATGTTAACTACATAATGGGTTAACACCTATGTGGTAATTGGTGGGCACTTACTGTATATCCACGGGGTTGACTATACGTTTCTGCACTTAGCTTGCTGACATGGCTATGGCACCAGTTGTCTGTTTCTATGTGGCCCTTTTGTGGGATGCTTGTGTCAGCTGGTGGATCATATGTGGTGAGCAGTTTGTAGTCCTCTGCAAACATGTTTGGACACAGTCCTTCCATGTTTGCCTGTACCTATGGGACATATATACCAGACGAGGGAGATCCCAGGACAAAGCCTTGTGGGATGCCGGTTATATCTGGTTTGTAGTCTGACATGGCTGCAGCATGTCTGACCATGTCTGTTCTGTCCTTGGTCTGGTTTGCAACCCCTCTACTGACATGTGGGTTTATATTTAAGCTGGTGAGCCTATCTATAATGAACACGTAGGGTATTGTATAGAAGCCTTTGCAAGGTCCAGCTACACTGTGTGGAGCACATTGCCCTCATCAATGACCTTAATGACTGTTTCAATTGAGTCAAACATGGTTAGGGGCAGGATCTGCACTTGAGAAGGCCACACTGGGTTGGGTCCGGTGTCAGTAGGTCCCCAATATCTTTATGTCTGTGGTACATGCTGATCCTTTCCATAGCTGTGCAAACCGAGCTTCTCATGATTCTGGGGTAGTAGTGTTCAGTATCCATTCAGGCAACACCTTTGTTGAGAAGGACCACTGTTGTTGTACACTGCTCTTTGGGTACATATTCTGTGGTAAGGCTGACATTGAGCAGTAGTGTGGTTTGGCATTCCATTCATCTTGGAGTCCATGTTGCACTAAGCCCAGGACACCATCTCATACCATTGCTGCTGTGTGTTTTGCTTTGTAGATGTTGGCTGTTACCTCAGCATCTGCAATGTCAGGGGGCCAGCAGTCTGCTGGGAAAGATATTCTGCATTCAGGGGGGGGGTTTGCACTGCACCTGTCAGGATGTATGTTGGGAATATGTGTGTGTGTTTGTGATATTTGTGTGACTGAGGGCATATCTGTGAATTCCCATCATGGTTCCTACCATCAGTTGTGAAAGCCTTGGGATTATCCTTAGTGTCCTGTACAATTTGTATCTTCATAGGTTCATAGGTTCATACTAGGCTATCCACCCTGGGCATTTGTTAGCCTAGCCAGAGTGTGTGTGGCTTTTGACACCCCTTGCTATGTGAATATTATGGCCATTTATGATTTGCTTTGCTGTGCCTCTGTCTGGACATGACACAGTGAAGACCCCCAGTGTAACTCTACAATCATCCATCCACTTGGCAAGATTCCTGTTGAAGAGTGTCAGTGAGGGGCTCTGCCTAACATGGAGTGGAATTCTGGTCCAGGGTGTGGGGAGCCTCTGGATTATGTATCTGTCCCACCAGCACATCCTATTTCATTATTTGTTGAGGTTGACATCACTCACTCTCACAGCTCCGATGGATTTGAGTTTTCTGGGGTGGAGCATGTCCATTACTCCTGTGTTGGGCATGGCCTCCTACAACAGGCATGCAATGCCTCTGTGTAGGCAGTATGTGACTGGATTCAGCTGGGGTGTCTACAGCCAGGCAGCATATGACATATATTTGAGACCCTTTATCCTCTTGGTGAGGTACCTTTGAGGTCTTTCTAACTGCTGCAGGTGTCAGGTAAGGTACATCCCATATGAGGCATTGTACTAGATTATGGGTGTGATTAGAGAAAAGTATAGGGGCACAATGACCTCTGTTGCCGTAGATGTGACTCCTTTCCTGATCCGGTGTCAAATGTAGACAGTCTTCCTAGCCACATTGGCAATGTGGGTGTCACATAACAGGTTACTGTCCACTTGTGTCCCTAGGTCCCTGGTTACTCCTTCCATACATAATGGTTTACCACCTATGTGGTAATTTGTGGTACCTTGTTTGGTATTTGGTGGGACATTCATACTGTCCAGTGTCTTCAGGATGGCTGGGTGGGGTTATTGTGTGTGAGAGTGCGGTCTATAGCATGCTACAGACTGCACAGCAGTCTTGCCTACAGTTAGTTGCACATGGGTGAACTCCAATGCCTTGTGCATTGTCAGTTACCTGGACGTATGGGTGTCTGTGCTGACTATGGATACTCACCCTCCTTTTATGTTTTGTTCCAGGTTTTGGGGCCATGACACATGATACCTGGTATAACCTGGTAGTGCTGGTGTGCTGTCAGGAGGCTTGCATCAGGTTTCTGTCACTGCACAGACATCGATGTTCTCCATTTTGGGGATGGCGTCGGGAGCATGCATATTGGGGTGTACACATCTGGCATTGGTTAGCATTTCCCTTATGTTTCTTCCCACTTATGTTTTCTAGGGTGGTGGGTCAGTCTTTTCAGCCTTGCCTACAAAAGGCTCTATGGAGGTGGCAAAGGCCTTATCCAATATTCAGACGCCCAGGGGTAACAGGTGCAGGCCATCCCAAGGACAGCTGCGTGGCTTGTCAAGCATGACATCCCAAGCAGACAGACATTGGATCCCCTTGGAATGACACCAGTAAGTGTGCCACTTGCTATGACTGATCATTCCGTGTTTGTACTGTGGCATTATTCTTGGTAAGGGTAGGATGCTGCGAACGGTGAGTATCATACCGGCCTGGACTACATAATCAGATAGCTCATCTATGTCTCTTTTCATGTAGTCTAGGGCGGTACATCTCAGGTCATTCACACCAGCATGGACTATGACTGCATCATATTTCTACTTGCTTTGGAGTGACCTACATACTTCTGTTATGTGGCATATTGTGGCAGCTGACAGGCAGCTTACTGTACCCTTTCCCTTGTTCAGTCTGGTGTGTGGGACAGCAGTGTGTCTGACTATGGAGTCACCTATTACAACTGTATCAGGCATGTTGTTTCTCCTTCTGGCCTGTGACTGTTTGGCACACCAGCTTTGTGTGCTATGTGTTGCATGTGCTATGTTTGGAGGCTGTTTGATTGGGTGTCTGCTTTAGAGGCCTCTGTTGGTGTGCTGTGTTTGTAATTTGTGCCTCCGGGAATGTTTTTCTGTGTTTATGTGTTTGGTTTGCAGTTGTGATAGGTCTATGTGGGACTGTGTTTGTGGTGTGTGTGGTTACCTTCTCCTACTGACTTGTTTTGGGAGTACTGAGTTGAGGGAGCTCAGCCTCCAGTTTGGATGGATGGTTGCATCTCTCACATATATTTGTATTTCTTGGGTGGAGTTGGGGTTGTCTGTGTACTTGGGGCAGGTGTAACATTGCCTCAGGATTCACAGATTCCACTTGTTGTGGCTGGCCTTAGTGGATTGCATGTGTGGACAGATTTTATTGCCATACTACTGATCAGTGATTACTTCATTGTTCATGTTTGCTCTATCATGTAGTAGCTTCCTCATTCTCTTGCATGTTTTGGTTATGGCTGGTGTCCACCATGCCAGATTTAGGCACTGTGTCTTGTTTTAATTTAGGACTGCATAATCCAAGCATTCCTGGCAGTGTTCATGGAATGACTGTATTACAGGTTCTGAGGTGTGGCCCATATTTTGCACCTGCACGGGACCTTTAATGGATTCCACATCAGTTTGGAGGAGTGCAAATATTGCTTAACACATGTTTTCCACTGTGGTTTTTCGGCCAGGGACTGTGGTCAGGATTTGTATATCCAGTGTGATTACTCTATGGTCTGGTTTTACCATTGAGCAATACACTTCTCATCTTGACATCCAGTACCCATGTTGCTGATTATCACATCCAGTATGCTTACCCCTCTTGTGGGAGTGGTACGTTGTTCCTGGGCCTTTTGGTTTGTGGATTCTATGAACTTTTGTCCTACACTGTTGGAGCTAGTATAATGCTCCCAGTCTATGTCTGGGTATTTGCAGTCACCCAATATAATGTGGTTTGGAGGACTTGATATATTCATATCTTCCAGCATAGGCCGGATGCAGTTCCTGGTGTTGGGACAGTAGTCTGTAGCAGGCTATAAACTGGGGGCAGTTTTAGCCACTGTTACTTGAGCATGGCTAGTCCATGCTGCTTTTTGTTGTGGTACCGACATGGGGATGTGGTTATCCTTGACAATTCTTGCTAGTCACCCTCCTTTTGCATCTTGTTCCAAGTTTTGAGGCTGTACAGCACAGTATGAGGTGTAACCTGGTAGTGTTAGGGTGCTGTTGTGAGCCTTGCCTCAGTTTTCTGTTACAGCACAGTTATCAACATTCTCCATACTGGGTGAGTTTAGACTGCATGCATCTTGCTGTTTCAACTTATCCCTTATCTTATTCTTATCCCTTCTGGTACCTATGGAGATAGGTTTGTGTTTTGAGCCTTACCTATTCAGGGCACACTGTGGGTGACAACAGCCTTTGCCAGTATCCATACGGCCTGCACTGATAGGTGTTCGCCAGTCCTAGCAGGTGGTGCATCATGTCATGCTCAGCATGTCATCCCAGACTGGCACACATTGGGTCCCCTTTGACTAACTGCGATACTTCAGTCAATTGTTGCACTTGATCATCTCATTGTCATGTTGCGGCATGATGCTTGGTGAGGGTAGAATGTTAGTCAGGGTCCTCAGGTGTGCATA